>NW_027673451.1:0-35560 GCF_964194415.1 Vipera berus
ATTGAAGAAGTATAGTACCGTTATCTTGCACTGAGTTATCATGAATGTTTCTGGGTATTGAATTTTCTGAAAGAGATTGACAGGTTGACCGGTTGTAAAATTTCCTGGACAGCAACCGAGATGATGCTGAGACATTTCTCAGTGTACACTATGACTCTCACCTCCATTCACTTCCGTGGTGCCAACAGAGCTTTTGGAGACAGTAGACATGTTTGTGATTTGAATTTATGTGGAGATGTATGGCATTTGGTTTGGGACTTTCCAAGATACCATGATTCCTTCTCTATTTGGAGAGGACACTGCATATCATTGTATGAACCTTGGGAACAGTAGTGACCATCTTCTTGTGATCCAGGTAATGGAAATGATTTATGGTGGGATAATAAACTATTTGACTTCTTAGTGGTGTTTATTGGAGTTATTAGATGGTAGACAGGCAGACAGATAAAAAGTTGTTTGTGATTTGCATTTTGGAGTTGGCAGCATTTTATATTAATTGGCAAAACTGTCTTATATATTTCGTGGCTGGAAATGGGACATATTTTGTCTTTGGTGTCCTCATTTAATCTAATTTCATATTACACACACACACACACATATTAGATTAAATTATATATAATTTAATATAAGATAGAAAGATAAAGTGCTTTTTTTGTCATAGAACGCACTGGAACAGCGTTCTGGCACGTTTTTTCGATGAATTTTCCAAGTTTTAAAAGTAACTTCTGAAAATTTTATGTTTGGTCCACGTGGACTTGAATTGCCCTGTTGAGCGTAGTAGTTTGGCGGCAAAATCATTAAAACGATGCATGCAGTCTGCTTATGTGTTGAGTCCAATGCATGCGTATTTCATCTGCGGTGGTTGTGATGGCACTGCTTGGCTTGTGATTGGTCATGTGGTCACGCGCTGAGTGCTTACTGCGGGCAGCAACTGTTATGTTTCGTTATACAGTTCCACAGTTTCATTTAATTTCGTGTTTGTGTGTGTGTGTGTGTGTGTGTGTGTGTGTGTGTGTGTGTGTGTGTGAAGAGAAAGAGGGGGAGAACGAAAGAGACTATGTGGGTGTGCATACGCATACACATACAAACACATACATAAACACACATACACATACCTATCTTCCTGATAAAAGAGGAGAACCAGTGTTTAGAAGAATGAACAAGCACAAACTGAAGGATTATACCTCTCACAATTCATGCTTCTTTACCAGAACCAGAAATATGTCTACAATACTACAACCGTATCCCAAAACAAGCCATCACATCTTTGAAGCAATGGACTAATCAGGTCCTTTTTCTGCAAAAGTAGCCTTTAGAAGCTGGGGGAAACAAAAAGAAAAAACAAATGAAAGTAGTGAAGAAAAATACGTGCTGAATTGAAGGTCATGTCGGAACACCACAGACTGCTTTTTTATGGTGTGTTGCAGAGGTCATGATGGTCGCAACAGATGCTTTCAAACATTGTCCCTTCTATCAATGAACTGGTCGTATTACATGGCATTTTACGGTCAAGGCACCCTTGTGAAAATACACTTTTCATTTCTCCGTCTGAAAGAGAAGAAACCAATTAGCACATCTACCTTATTGGTTGCACCACAAACCCTGAAGAATTATGCAAGAAACCTCCTTAGCATAGCTTTCCCCCTTCTGGTACACACGCGCACGTACACACACACACACACACACACACACACAAACAAACATACGCACAAACAAGCTATGAGCTTCCATTCCTGATTTGGATGGAAATTCTTAGAGCTGAGATAGTTTATAAAAGAGAATGAACATGATTTGGCTCATAAATATTTTACTGTATTTTTAATAGGATAATGTGTGACATGTGCAAAAGGAATATTTTTATCGGAGTAATACCAGATTTTAAGTAGAAACATACATACCTGCAAAATATTTGATAATGTGACATGGTTGACCTGGTTGGACGATACACGTTTTTGATGCATTGTTACTGACACATCTTGAAGTAATCAATTTAAAATTTTTGCACTTGATGCAGGTAAGAGCTTCAACTGCTGGAAAAAGAAGAAGAACAATCAAGGTAATTTCTTTACCTCTCATTTTCCCAATTGTTTAGCTGAGTAGCTGGTACCAACAGAATTGTGGGTTTTGGGTGCTCCAACACTACAGGTTTTTAAGAAGAGTGTGGACAACCATTTGTCTGAAATGGTATAGGGTTTCCTCAGTGGTGGGATAAAAATATGTCAACAACCGATTCTCTGTGTGGATGCCGCTTCAGAAGTCTGTTCTCACCCTGGGCAACAAAAAATTAGCTACCAGTTCTGCCGAACCTCTGCAAACTGGCTGAATCCCACCATTGGGTTTCCTGCTTGAGCAGGTGGTTGTCCTAGAGGTTTTTCTAGGCCCCTGTTGTGACTCAGGGCCAGCCGGTGGGTCCGGCAGCCGGCTCAGATGTATCGGATGACTCAGATGAGGGGGAGGAGGAGGGTGTGGAAGACGAACCGGCTGATGATGGCTTGGAGGCTTCGCAGAGCCCTCAGCCGGGGCCCTCTTCTCAGCTGCGTGAGCCCGATAGTGCGGAGGATGATGACCCACAGCTGGCCCTGTTCAAGGACGCCCGACGCAGGAGGCAGTCGAGCAGGAACAAACAAAGAAAGGCTGTGGGACTCCTCGGGAGGAGGCACAGGGAGACCACGCCCTGAACTCTAAATAAAAGGAGTGTTTGGGGAGGGGCTGGTTGCTGAAAGCAACCCTTCCGCTTGAGGATTCAAGTTCTTGTGTTTCTTGTTCTGTTGTTTTGCTTGTGAATTAAACTTGGCAGACGCTTTGCAGCCTCAGACGCTCTCCAGTCTCTACTACTTGAACAGGGGTTTGCCTTATTACAAGGCCGGTAGTTGGCTGGTTCAGAACAGCCCCTTCCAACACTGTTATTCTGTTATTAATCTTGGACATTTTTTCTATCCATTTTTAAATTGTAAAACTGAGCGGAAAGTTCCCCGCAGTTAAGTCAATACTACAATGGTCAAAAGAGTAAGCGATGTGGGACAGAAAGCCCCACTCAGAAACAGTATGCAGTATACAAGCAGTGGGATGCTTGGTTCTTGACTCAACTAAATGGAGAAAATGAGTTGTTGTTAGTTGTGAAGTCTTGTCCGTTCCCTCGCGACCCCATAGACAACGTTCCTCCAGGCCTTCCTGTCCTCTACCATCTTCTGGAGTCCATTTAAGCTCACGCCTCCTGCTTCAGTAACTCCATCCAGCCACCTCCTTCTTTGTCGTCCCTTTCTTCTACTGCCCTCAATCTTTCCCAGCATTAGGTTCTTCTCCAGTGAGTCCTTCCTTCTCATTAGGTGGCCAAAGTATTTGAGTACAGTACCCAAAAAAATACCCTTTGCATCAATACTGTTCAAAGCTCTAATTTTGGCTACTTACCCAAGGCAGAGTAGAGAAGGATGGCAATTGAGAACCACAAAGCTTTGCTCATGTTTTCTTTCCTTCCAGCGCTTGTTGCTTTGAAGTAAGGTTGAAGAATTGGGTGGAACTTTGACTGGTATTGATAAAGATAATCCTGACTTGTTATCGAAGTCAGTATTCTAACTCACAGAGACATGCTTTCTGAGCAAGTCACAGATGGATGTTAAGTTCTCTGGCTAATGAAGATGGTGTTATAAATACTCCAAAATTACAATAAAAATCTTATGACCAAAAATCCACAGTGCAGTATGTTCTGTGCCTCATTGTAGACTACACCTGAATGCTTGATTATGACATTATGAACACTTTCTTAATCATCTGGAACTTACACTAAAATTAGACTCAATTGCCAGATTAACAATAGAAAGGTATTTTGAAGCAAAAAGTAGCATATTTAAGACAAATTTTCTTTCTTCTATTCTACATTCTGCTGCTTTTCCTCTCCAAATGGTGGCCTCCAACAGCTATCATCCATTTTAAAAGTCAACTATCCATTTATTTTTGAAGGCTCACTAACATTGAAGAAGTACAGTACCGTTATCTTGCACTGAGTTATCATGAATGTTTCTGGGTATTGAATTTTCTGAAAGAGATTGACAGGTTGACCGGTTGTAAAATTTCCTGGACAGCAACCGAGATGATGCTGAGACATTTCTCAGTGTACACTATGACTCTCACCTCCATTCACTTCCGTGGTGCCAACAGAGCTTGTGGAGACAGTAGACATGTTTGTGATTTGAATTTATGTGGAGATGTATGGCATTTGGTTTGGGACTTTCCAAGATACCATGATTCCTTCTCTATTTGGAGAGGACACTGCATATCATTGTATGAACCTTGGGAACAGTAGTGACCATCTTCTTGTGATCCAGGTAATGGAAATGATTTATGGTGGGATAATAAACTATTTGACTTCTTAGTGGTGTTTATTGGAGTTATTAGATGGTAGACAGGCAGACAGATAAAAAGTTGTTTGTGATTTGCATTTTGGAGTTGGCAGCATTTTATATTAATTGGCAAAACTGTCTTATATATTTCGTGGCTGGAAATGGGACATATTTTGTCTTTGGTGTCCTCATTTAATCTAATTTCATATTACACACACACACACATATTAGATTAAATTATATATAATTTAATATAAGATAGAAAGATAAAGTGCTTTTTTTGTCATAGAACGCACTGGAACAGCGTTCTGGCACGTTTTTTCGATGAATTTTCCAAGTTTTAAAAGTAACTTCTGAAAATTTTATGTTTGGTCCACGTGGACTTGAATTGCCCTGTTGAGCGTAGTAGTTTGGCGGCAAAATCATTAAAACGATGCATGCAGTCTGCTTATGTGTTGAGTCCAATGCATGCGTATTTCATCTGCGGTGGTTGTGATGGCACTGCTTGGCTTGTGATTGGTCATGTGGTCACGCGCTGAGTGCTTACTGCGGGCAGCAACTGTTATGTTTCGTTATACAGTTCCACAGTTTCATTTAATTTCGTGTGTGTGTGTGTGTCTGTGTGTGTGTGTGTGTGGTGTGTGTGAAGAGAAAGAGGGGGAGAACAAGAGAGACTATGTGGGTGTGCATACGCATACACATACAAACACATACATAAACACACATACACATACCTATCTTCCTGATAAAAGAGGAGAACCAGTGTTTAGAAGAATGAACAAGCACAAACTGAAGGATTATACCTCTCACAATTCATGCTTCTTTACCAGAACCAGAAATATGTCTACAATACTACAACCGTATCCCAAAACAAGCCATCACATCTTTGAAGCAATGGACTAATCAGGTCCTTTTTCTGCAAAAGTAGCCTTTAGAAGCTGGGGGAAACAAAAAGAAAAAACAAATGAAAGTAGTGAAGAAAAATACGTGCTGAATTGAAGGTCATGTCGGAACACCACAGACTGCTTTTTTATGGTGTGTTGCAGAGGTCATGATGGTCGCAACAGATGCTTTCAAACATTGTCCCTTCTATCAATGAACTGGTCGTATTACATGGCATTTTACGGTCAAGGCACCCTTGTGAAAATACACTTTTCATTTCTCCGTCTGAAAGAGAAGAAACCAATTAGCACATCTACCTTATTGGTTGCACCACAAACCCTGAAGAATTATGCAAGAAACCTCCTTAGCATAGCTTTCCCCCTTCTGGTACACACGCGCACGTACACACACACACACACACAAACAAACATACGCACAAACAAGCTATGAGCTTCCATTCCTGATTTGGATGGAAATTCTTAGAGCTGAGATAGTTTATAAAAGAGAATGAACATGATTTGGCTCATAAATATTTTACTGTATTTTTAATAGGATAATGTGTGACATGTGCAAAAGGAATATTTTTATCGGAGTAATACCAGATTTTAAGTAGAAACATACATACCTGCAAAATATTTGATAATGTGACATGGTTGACCTGGTTGGACGATACACGTTTTTGATGCATTGTTACTGACACATCTTGAAGTAATCAATTTAAAATTTTTGCACTTGATGCAGGTAAGAGCTTCAACTGCTGGAAAAAGAAGAAGAACAATCAAGGTAATTTCTTTACCTCTCATTTTCCCAATTGTTTAGCTGAGTAGCTGGTACCAACAGAATTGTGGGTTTTGGGTGCTCCAACACTACAGGTTTTTAAGAAGAGTGTGGACAACCATTTGTCTGAAATGGTATAGGGTTTCCTCAGTGGTGGGATAAAAATATGTCAACAACCGATTCTCTGTGTGGATGCCGCTTCAGAAGTCTGTTCTCACCCTGGGCAACAAAAAATTAGCTACCAGTTCTGCCGAACCTCTGCAAACTGGCTGAATCCCACCATTGGGTTTCCTGCTTGAGCAGGTGGTTGTCCTAGAGGTTTTTCTAGGCCCCTTCCAACACTGTTATTCTGTTATTAATCTTGGACATTTTTTCTATCCATTTTTAAATTGTAAAACTGAGCGGAAAGTTCCCCGCAGTTAAGTCAATACTACAATGGTCAAAAGAGTAAGCGATGTGGGACAGAAAGCCCCACTCAGAAACAGTATGCAGTATACAAGCAGTGGGATGCTTGGTTCTTGACTCAACTAAATGGAGAAAATGAGTTGTTGTTAGTTGTGAAGTCTTGTCCGTTCCCTCGCGACCCCATAGACAACGTTCCTCCAGGCCTTCCTGTCCTCTACCATCTTCTGGAGTCCATTTAAGCTCACGCCTCCTGCTTCAGTAACTCCATCCAGCCACCTCCTTCTTTGTCGTCCCTTTCTTCTACTGCCCTCAATCTTTCCCAGCATTAGGTTCTTCTCCAGTGAGTCCTTCCTTCTCATTAGGTGGCCAAAGTATTTGAGTACAGTACCCAAAAAAATACCCTTTGCATCAATACTGTTCAAAGCTCTAATTTTGGCTACTTACCCAAGGCAGAGCAGAGAAGGATGGCAATTGAGAACCACAAAGCTTTGCTCATGTTTTCTTTCCTTCCAGCGCTTGTTGCTTTGAAGTAAGGTTGAAGAATTGGGTGGAACTTTGACTGGTATTGATAAAGATAATCCTGACTTGTTATCGAAGTCAGTATTCTAACTCACAGAGACATGCTTTCTGAGCAAGTCACAGATGGATGTTAAGTTCTCTGGCTAATGAAGATGGTGTTATAAATACTCCAAAATTACAATAAAAATCTTATGACCAAAAATCCACAGTGCAGTATGTTCTGTGCCTCATTGTAGACTACACCTGAATGCTTGATTATGACATTATGAACACTTTCTTAATCATCCTGAACTTACACTAAAATTAGACTCAATTGCCAGATTAACAATAGAAAGGTATTTTGAAGCAAAAAGTAGCATATTTAAGACAAATTTTCTTTCTTCTATTCTACATTCTGCTGCTTTTCCTCTCCAAATGGTGGCCTCCAACAGCTATCATCCATTTTAAAAGTCAACTATCCATTTATTTTTGAAGGCTCACTAACATTGAAGAAGTATAGTACCGTTATCTTGCACTGAGTTATCATGAATGTTTCTGGGTATTGAATTTTCTGAAAGAGATTGACAGGTTGACCGGTTGTAAAATTTCCTGGACAGCAACCGAGATGATGCTGAGACATTTCTCAGTGTACACTATGACTCTCACCTCCATGCACCTTCTGTGGTGCCAACAGAGCTTGTGGAGACAGTGGACATGTTTGTGATTTGAATTTATGTTGAGATGTATGGCATTTGGTTTGGGACTTTCCAAGATACCATGATTCCTTCTCTATTTGGAGAGGACAATGCATATCATTGTATGAACCTTGGGAACAGTAGTGACCATCTTCTTGTGATCCAGGTAATGGAAATGATTTATGGTGGGATAATAAACTATTTGACTTCTTAGTGGTGTTTATTGGAGTTATTAGATGGTAGACAGGCAGACAGATAAAAAGTTGTTTGTGATTTGCATTTTGGAGTTGGCAGCATTTTATATTAATTGGCAAAACTGTCTTATATATTTCGTGGCTGGAAATGGGACATATTTTGTCTTTGGTGTCCTCATTTAATCTAATTTCATATGAACACACACACACACACACACGTATTAGATTAAATTATATATAATTTAATATAAGATAGATAGATAGATAAAGTGCTTTTTTGTCATAGAACGCACTGGAACAGCGTTCTGGCACCTTTTTTCGATGAATTTTCCAAGTTTTAAAAGTAACTTCTGAAAATTTTATGTTTGGTCCGCGTGGACTTGAATCACCTTGTTGAGCGTAGTAGTTTGGCGGCAAAATCATTAAAATGGAGCATGCAGTCTGCTTGTGTGTTGAGTCCAATGCATGCGTATTTCATCCGCGGTGGTTGTGATGGCACTGCTCAGCTTATGGCACTGCTTGGCTTGTGATTGGTCGTGTGGTCACGCGCTGAGTGCTTACTGCGGGCAGCGACTGTTATGTTTCGTTACACACCACTGATTAACAAGATGTGAGTTCCAGCACCTTTTTTCTTACCTAGAAAAGATTTGACAATTTTACACTTTTGATTTGGTTTAGCAGTGCAAGGCAATGACGGTTTCTTAGTGACAACCAAATCCTATCTTAAATCATCTGCATTTCTCGCAGGTAAGAGCTTCAGTTGCTGGGGGAAAATGAAGCAGGATATAGATTGTATAAATATAATTAATTTCCACAGCTCCAAAATTTCTTTACCTCTCATTTCTCCAAAGGTATAACTGAGTAGTTGGGACCAATGTTATTGTAGAAAAAATAATGGAATGGGGGGGGGGAACATGAGAGGGAGGCATGCATTGATTCACACGAACCCCCATATTTTAAGAATACCACAAAGGTTCAAGATAAAGAAGGTTTAGTAATCTTGGATGATGATCAGTGAATCCAGAATACCGTTCAGCTTCCTGAATGGCAGAGTACAAGGGGAAAATGATACATTTCCATTATATTTCTTAAATGCTCAACAGAAACAGCAGCATCAATTATGACATGGAAAACTATATACATCCGTGAAAAAAATGTAAAGAATTTAGAATATTGTAAACCTCTTTTTTTCATTCTTAGCTCAAGTTGCCAGATTCCTGTACTTAAAGCCACAGTGGCTTCTCAAGTTCTGGTTCACTTTATGGAACTGAAATATTGAACATTGTGTGTATGATAAAGTATATCATTATGGTAGACGTGTTTCCACAGAAATGTGGTTTTGAAGGGCTTAAGAACTCTGGGCTCGCATATATGATTCTGAATATTTTTTTCCAGTTCAGTTCCAGGTTATATTCATCTCCACCATTTCTTTTAATCCATTTGTAAGTGAAAACCTGAACTGAAACATCCCATCAATTCAGTCAACGCTACAACTGTCAAAAAATTAAAAATATGGACATAAACCACTCTTCAGAAAATGTATATTCACTGACAAGCAGTGAGACACTTGGTTTAAATGGACAAAATGAAGGAAATGAGTACAGTACCCCAAAAAATATGCCCTTTGTGTCAATACTGTTCAAAGCTCTAATTTTGGCTACTTACCCAAGGCAGAGCAGAGAAGGAGGGCAATTGAGAACCACAAAGCCTTGCTCATGTTTTCTTTCCTTCCAGTAATTGTACTTTGAAATAAGATTGAAGATTTTGGTGGAACTTTGACTGGTATTGATGAAGATGATCCCCAAAGTCAATATTAAAACTCACAAAGATGTATTTTTTGAGCAAGTCACAGATGGATGTAAGTTCTCTGGATAATGAAGATGGTGTTATAAATGCTTCAAAATTACAAGAAAAATCTTAGGGCCAAGAATCAGCAATAGCCCAGAACAGTATTTCTGTGCCTCGTTGTAGGCTACACCTGAATGCTTGATTAAGACATTAAGAAAACTTTCTTGATCAACTGGAAATAGGCTGAAATTAGATTCAGTCACAGATATTATGCTCCTATTGGTAAGACTCAAGTTCTGTTAGGACCCTTCTTCTCCAGTCTGGGTGTATCTTAGGAAAACCCTTGTGTCATTTCCAAAGCAGTTGGAGACTTTCTTGGGCCAAACATGTGCTTTGACATCACCGAATTAACAGCTAAAAGATGATCTGAGACAGAAAATGAGCACATATAGGAAACGTTCTCTTTCTCCTATGCCATATTCTGCTGGTTTTCTGCTACAAATGGTGCTCTTGGCCACTGCCGTGAAATATGATGCTGGCTACCAGCTTGCTTGCTCCATTAAAGACATGTTATTTATTATTATATAGGGTGTCCTTGGTGCTCTCTGAGCTTTCTTGTTCTCTTGCAGATATTTCTTTAACATTGATGAAACTTTGGAAAGAAAACAACCCAGCTCAGAGGACACCAAGGAACTCTCATTTCAACCTTCAGCTGTAAATATTCTCCTTATCATAGTACTTAAAGGAAGTGGTAAAGACTTTACATTTCAGTTATTGACACTGGGCCCTTTCTCAACTATTTCGGAGTTCCATAGATCGTTATGTGTACCAGTGAGTGAGAGCTAGTGAATTAGAACAAAATCTATGAATTGTCTTCTGGATATATGTATACAAAGCAGTAATAAAAGGACAGATGCTTTTCAACAATTCTGTCCTTTGTGTTCTGAACCAGCCCTCTTCTCGCAACCCCTAATTAAAAGAAGAGTCTGGAAAGCGTCCAAGGCTTAAAGGCTTCTGCCAAGATTTAATTACGCAGTTAACAAAAACACGAGTCCCCTGAGTGGCCCTCCTGGAACATAGAGCCGGTCACGATAATACAGGAGTCCATCCGTGACCGACCAAGGCGAATCTGGCCCCACCTCTTCCTTCCGCTGAGCCACCCACGCCTCCTGCTGCTGCGCCTCCCGGATCCGAGCCCGTATATCCACCGGCTCCCGCACCGCAGCAAAAGACTCGACGGGGATCACTGTCCTGGGCGGAAGCTTGTCTTCCACTCGGGTGTACTCGGGCTTCCTGGACAGAGCATCCGCTCTCTGGTTGTGCCCGCTTGGTATGTACCGCACCCGGAAGTCAAACCTCGCAAAGAAGAGGGACCACCGGATCTGGCGTTGGTTCAAATTCCGAGCGGTCTGCAGGCTTTCCAGATTCTTGTGGTCCGTCCGGACCTCGATCTGATGCCGCGCCCCCTCCAGATGATGCCTCCAAGCCTCGAACGCTGCCTTGATGGCCAGCAGCTCCTTCTCCCAGATGGTATAGTTGCGCTCCGAGGGGTTCAATTTCCGAGAGTGATACGCGCAAGGGAAAAGGGTACCGTTGGGCGTCGCTGCCTGGAGTAACACGGCCCCAATGGCAATGTCGGAGGCGTCCGCCTCCACGACAAACGGCCGTTGCGGGTCAGGATGCTTCAAGATGGGCTCCTTCATGAAGGCGTCCTTCAAAGCTTGGAACGCCTGTTGTTCGGGGGCGTTCCACTGGAACCGAGTCTTCTTCTGCAGGAGCCGGGTGAGGGGGGCTGTCAAGGCAGCAAAGCCAGGGATGAATGTCCGATAGTAGTTGGCAAATCCAAGAAGTCGCTGAACATCCTTCACGCGACGCGGGGGTTGCCAACTCTGCAACGACTCAACTTTACTTGGATCCATGGCGATGCCCTCAGGAGAAATGCGGTGGCCCAAGAAATCAATGGTCACCTGGTAGAACTGGCACTTCTCCAACTTGGCAAACAGCCGATGTTTCCGGAGGCGCTGCAGGACCTGACGGAGATGCTGATGATGCACTTCACGCGACGGGGAGTAAATCAGGATGTCGTCCAGGTAAATCACAACAAACTGGTCCAACAGATCCCGAAAGATGTCGTTCATAAAATGCTGAAACACAGCGGGGGCGTTGGTCAGGCCAAACGGCATCACCGTGTACTCGAAATGTCCATAGCGAGTACCAAACGCCGTCTTCCACTCATCACCCGGCCGAACCCTGACGAGGTTGTAAGCTCCACGCAGGTCCAGTTTCGTGAAGATCTTAGCCTCCCGGAGTCGGTCCAAGAGCTCGGGGATGAGGGGCAGCGGGTAGCGGTTATGCACCGTGATGGCATTGAGTTTCCGGTAGTCACAGCAAAGCCGTAACTCGCCCGACTTCTTTTTGACGAAGAGCACGGGCGCAGACACTGGCGAGGACGAGGGCCGGATGAATCCACGAGCCAAGTTCTTTGTCAGGAAGTCCCGCAATGCAGCCAACTCGGGCTCCGACATGGAGTACAAACGCCCCACTGGGAGAGGCGCATCAGGGACTAGGTCAACGGAGCAGTCGTAGGGCCTGTGCGGGGGTAATTGGTCCGCCTCTGACTCGCTGAACACGTCAGCAAAGTCGGACAGTACAGGAGGCAAGGAAACCCCTGAGGAACCCTCCACCTGGCCGGCACAGATATGGCGGGTGTGGTCCACGCACTGCAAACTTGGGAAGGTGACCAAGTTCTGAGACCAATAGATCTGTGGATCATGCGCCCGGAGCCACGCCAGTCCCAAGACCACGGGGAAGTGCAGATCCGAAGTGACGTAAAACTGAATGGCCTCCACATGGGTACTGATGGCCATACACACGGGTTGCGTGGCGGCCGTGATAGGCCCGGACAGGAGCACTCGACCATCGATGGTCTCCACAAGCATGGGCGGATCCACCGGACACTGGGGAACAGCCCATTTGGCCACAAAGGCCGAATCCATAAAGTTAGTGGTAGCCCCAGAGTCAATTAAGGCATGGACCGGAATCCCCTCTGGCTTGCCAGGAAGGATCAGTCGTGCCTCCAAAATCAAATGCCGTGGAGGTTCACAGGCACCGTCGGAACGGCGTCGCTCGGCGTGATCGTTGTGGGTCGCCCGATCTTTCACACCGTCTAGATCGGGCTCGGGCCGTTTCCCGATAGCAAAGCAGGGGACTTTCTCGGGGCAGGCTTGGTCACTGACGCCCGCTGACGCTTCTTCGGGCAAGAAGCAGCCAAATGTCCAGGGTCCCCACAGTAAAAACACAACCCCTCCGATCGTCGTCTGTCCATTTCCGTCACCGATAGACGGGACCTGGCGGCACCCAGCTCCATTGGCTCCTCCCTCTGGACTGGGGGCTCACGCACAACAGGGGCGGCAGGGGTCTGTGGGGTGGCACGGCGACTCTTACGCTGCTGCAGCCGGGCATCGACCCGCAGACAAAGATGGATCAGCCCATTCAGGTCTGAGGGAATGTCCACGCGGGCCAGCTCATCCAACATCTCCTCTGACAAGCCATCCTGAAAGGCATCCACGAGCGCAGCCTCATTCCAGGCGGAATCCTGGCTAAGCAGCCGGAAATCGCTGATATAGGCCTGTAGGGGGCGCAGACCCTGCCTCAAAGCTTTCAGACGTCGGGTGGCGGTCTGCGCCTTAATCGGGTCCTCGTACATGAGGCGCATATGGTCACAAAACCCCCCAAAGTTATCCAACAAAGGGCTAGGCTGTGCCAACAGAGGCGTGCCCCAACGAGCTGCATCTCCCGACAGAAGGCTCAACACGAATCCCACCTTATCTCGGTCAGTGGGGAAATCAGCTGCTCTCACGCTGATATAAAGCTGGCATTGTCCCAGGAAGGCAGGAAACAGTTCTGGTTTACCAGCAAATTTATCCGGCATAGCTATCTGACATTTCCTCCTGGGTGGGGGGGCAGCATGTACCTGAGCCTGCAGTTGTGCCACCTGAGTGGCCAGCAAGGTGAGTTGCTGGTTGAGCTGGGCATTCTCGGCAAGAAGCTGCTCCATCGTAGTATTAAGGGGTGGGTGGCTGAAAGCAAACTGTTCTGAACCAGCCCTCTTCTCGCAACCCCTAATTAAAAGAAGAGTCTGGAAAGCGTCCAAGGCTAAAAGGCTTCTGCCAAGATTTAATTACGCAGTTAACAAAAACACAAGAGCTTGTCTTCTCAAGAGGAAAAGTTGCTTTCAGCAACCAGCCCCTCCCCAAACACTTCTTTTATAGAGAGCTCAGGGCGTGGTCTCCCTGTGCCTCCTCCCGAGGAGTCCCATAGTCTTTCTTTGTTTGTCCCTGCTCGTCTGCCTCCTGCGTCGGGCGTCCTTGAACAGGGCCAGCTGTGGGTCATCATCCTCCGCACTCTCGGGCTCACACAGCTGAGAAGAGGTCCCCGGCTGAGGACTCTGCAAAGCCTCCAAATCATCATCAGCCGGTTCGTTTCCCTCCTCCCCCACATCTGAGTCCTCCGATACATCGGAGCCGGCTGTCGGACCCACAGGCTTGCCCTGAGTCACAACACTTTGAACATAACTGTCCTTTTCCTGAAAATATTCCAAGTGGCTGAGTGCATTTCTTGGTTCCAGGGATATTGCTACCATAGATACGGGTAATCCCTGACTTACAACTAAACAAGGCAGTTGTTAAGTGAGTCACACCCAATTTTATGACCCCTCTTGCCACAATTGTGAAGTGAATCATGCAGCCATTAAGAGGACCTGGTTTCCCCATTGACTTTGTTGGAAGCCGGCAGTGAAGATTGCAAATGGAGAACACATGAGCCTAAGACATTGCAACCATCGCAAATACATGTTGGTTGCCAAGCAGCAGGAATTGGATCACGTGACCATTGGGATGCTGCAACAGCTGTAATAGCAATAGCACTTAGTCTTTATATACTGCTTCAGATTGCTTTGCATGGGGTTCAACCAAACGCACGCAGCTCCATGGAATGGTGAGCGTACGCACCTGCCAGTTGTGGACCCATCCTAATTTAGCTATTGGAGTGTGGTTAAGCATTACCAGGGAAGGGGGGAATGCAAAAAAAAAATCTTGAAAGTTCCCTTATGATAAGATACAGACCATGTTCAAACTCAATTCCTGCAGATTAGGAAATAGAGATGGCGCATTCCTGGGATCTGGTCCTTGATAGAAAACTGGTACCAGAAAGTAACCACCAAAGAATTGCTGTTGAGCTGTATGGCATTTGGTTTGGGACCCTCTGGGATACCATAATTCCTTCTCTATTTGGACAGTAGAAATAAATATCGTAGTATGCATCTTGGGGACAGAGATGACCTTCTTCTGGTGATCCAGCTGATGCAAATGATTTCTGAAAGGCTAGTCAACTATTTGTCCCCTTAGCCAAGTGTTTATTGGAGTCATTAGATGGCAGACAGGCAGATAAACAGACATTTGTGATTTGCATGTGTCAAGACTTAATATTCATCGGGAAATCTACATTGAATACTTGATTGTTGGAAATGGGACATATTTTATCATTAGTTCCACAGTTTCATTTAATTTCATGTGTGTGTGTGTGTGTGTGTGTGTGTGTGTGTATGTGTGAAGAGAAAGAGGGGGAGAACGAGAGAGACCATGTGGGTGTGTATACACATACACACACATACATAAACACACATACACATACCCATCTTCCTGATAAAAGAGGAGAACCAGTGTTTAGAAGAATGATCAAGCAGAAACTGAAGGATTATACCTCTCACAATTCATGCTTCTTTACCAGAACCAGAAATATGTCTACAATACTACAACCGTATCCCAAAACAAGCCATCACATCTTTGAAGCAATGGACTAATCAGGTCCTTTTTCTGCAAAAGTAGCCTTTAGAATCTTGGGGAAACACAAAAAAAAACAATTGAAACTAGTGAAGAAAAATACGTGATGAATTGAAAGGTCATGTCGGAACACCACAGACTGCTTTTTAAGGTGTGTTGCAGAAGTCACGATGGTCGCAACAGATGCTTTCAAGCATTGTCCCTTCTTTCAATGAACCGGTCGTATTACATGGGATTTTAGGCTTACCGCACCCTTGTGAATATACATTTTTCATTTCTTCGGCTGAAAAAGAAGAAACCAGTTAGCACATCTACCTCATTGGTTGCACCACAAACCCTGAAGAATTATGCAAGAAACCTCCTTAGCATAGCTTTCCCCCTTCTGGTAAACACACGCGCGCACACACACACACACACACACACACACACACACACGAACAAACAAGCTATGGGCTTCCATTCCTGATTTGGATGGAAATTCTTAGAGCTGAGATACCGGTAGTTTGTAAAAGAGAATGAACATGATTTGGCTCATAAATATTTTACTGTATTTTAATAGAATAATGTGTGCCATGTGCAGAAGGAATATTTTTATCGGAGTAATACCAGATTTTAAGTAGAAACATACATACCTGCAAAATATTTGATAATGTGACATGGTTTACCCGGTTTGGCGAAACACATTTTTGACGGATTCGCACTGATACATCTTGAAGTAATCTGTTTAAAATTTTTGCACTTGATGCAGGTAAGAGCTTCAACTGCTGGAAAAAGAAGAGGAAAAATCAAGGTTGTATAAATATAATTAATTTCTATATCCCCAGAATTTCTTTGCCTCTCATTTTCCCAATTGTTTAGCTGAGTAGCTGGTACCAATAGAATTGTGGGTTGTGGGTGCTCCAACACTACAGGTTTTTAAGAAGAGTGTGGACAACTATTTGTCTGAAATGGTATAGGGTTTCCTCAGTGGTGGGATGGAAATATGTCAACAACCGATTCTCTGTGTGGATGCCGCTTCAGAAGTCTGTTCTGGCCCTGGGCAACAAAAAATTAGCTACCGGTTCTGCCAAACTTCTGCAAACTGGCTGAATCCCACCATTGGGTTTCCTGCTTCAGCAGGTGGTTGTCCTAGACTAGAGGATCTTCAAGGCCCCTTCCAACACTGTTATTCTGTTATTAATCTTGGACATTTTTTCTATCCATTTTTAAAATGTAAAACTGAGCGGAAAGTTCCCCGCAGTTAAGTCAATACTAAAATGGTCAAAAGAGTAAGCGATGTGGGACAGAAAGCCCCACTCAGAAAGAGTATGCAGTATACAAGCAGTGAGATGCTTGGTTCTTGACTCAACTAAATGGAGAAAATGAGCTGTTGTTAGTTGTGAAGTCTTGTCCGATCCCTCGCGACCCCATAGACAATGTTCCTCCAGGCCTTCCTGTCCTCTACCATCTTCTGGAGTCCATTTAAGCTCACGCCTCCTGCTTCAGTGACTCCATCCAGCCACCTCATTCTCTGTCATCCCTTTCTTCTACTGCCCTCAATCTTTCCCAGCATTAGGTTCTTCTCCAGTGAGTCCTTCCTTCTCATTAGGTGGCCAAAGTATTTGAGTACAGTACCCAAAAAAATACCCTTTGCATTGATACTGTTCAAAGCTCTAATTTTGGCTACTTACCCAAGGCAGAGCAGAGAAGGATGGCAATTGAGAACCACAAAGCTTTGCTCATGGTTCCTTTCCTTCCAGCAATTGTTACTCTGAAGTAAGGTTGAAAGATTTGGTGGAACTTTCACTGGTATTGATGAAGATAATCCTGACCTGTTATCAAATTCAGTATTCTAACTCACAGAGACATGCTTTCTGAGCAAGTCACAGATGGATGTTAAGTTATCTGGCTAATAAAGATGGTGTTATAAATACTCCAAAAATTACGATAAAAATCTTATGACAAAAAATCCACAATAGCCCAGTGCAGTATGTTCTGTGCCTCATTGTAGGCTACACCTGAATGCTTGATTATGATATTATGAACACTTTCTTAATCATCTGGAACTTACACTAAAATTAGACTCAATTGCCAGATTAACAATAGAAAGGTATTTTGAAGCAAAAAGTAGCATATTTAAGACAAATTTTCTTTCTTCTATTTTACATTCTGCTGCTTTTCCTCTCCAAATGGTGGCCTCCAACAGCTATCATCCATTTTAAAAGTCAGGCTACACCTGAATGCTTGATTAAGAAGTTATGAAAACCTTTTTAATCAACGGGAAAATACATTGAAATTAGACTTAGCCACAGATATTATGCTCCTATTGATAAGACTCAAATTCTGTTAAGGCCCTTCTCCACCCTGTGTCTCTCTTATGATAACATTTGGACTATTTTCAAAACAATTGGAGATTTTCTTGGGTGAAACCCATGCCTTGAAATTAGCATATATTCTAAGGCAAAAAGTAGTATATTTAAGAAAAAAATTATTTCTTCTACTCCCTATTCTGCTGCTTTTCCTCTCCAAATGGAGGCCTCCAACAGCTATCTTCCATTTTAAAATTCAACCATCCATTTATTTTTGAAGGCTCATAATATTCTAATATTTTTTACATTATTTTAGTTTGTTCTTATCATTATATGCATTCATTAATAACAAGCTGAACATGAATCAGGAGTGTGGGACATCTTCTAGAAGACAATAGAGAGTGCACAGCCCAGTGCCAAATGTATTGCAGGGTCTGTGGCATTTGGAGGGATAAAATTACCAAACTGTGGTGTAGATCATTTTTAGATGAAATCTGAGATACTAGATCTCCGCAAGTTGTTAAGTGAATGAGATGATTGGGATTGGAATGAGATGAATGGGACAGTTCACCATGGCCAAAGCACTGGGGGACATTTCAATCAGGGATAACTAAACATAAGATAACTGTACTGTTATTTTCCACTGACATTAATTTTTGTCATCCACATTTCATTGTCTCCCTTCTTTAGCATCCTTTCTGTAAAGATTCTATTCCAGCATTACCACACTAATATTAAAGAAGTACAGTACAGTTATTTTGCATTGAGTCATCCTGTGTTAAATTAGACCATGGGGAGTTGTCCATGGCAAGGTGGCCATGATGAATTGTCCTATCTTGAGTTGACCGAGGCAAGCTGGACATAGCAATACCGCTATGGCAAGTTGTCCTAGACCCCCTTCAGGATTCCCGGATTCCTTCCCTATTTGGGTAAGACAAGACATGTGATGTTGATGATCTTCTTTGTTGTGATCCAGCTAACACAAATTAACTATCCTGGGTTGTCCTTAGTTGTGAACTAAGTTGTGTTATGGAACTCCTATGGAAACTGTGCAAGTTCTCAGGTTGCTCAGATAGAAAGTAAAGTGTTCAAGATACCAAACCATTTGAAATGTGTTCTGGAACTGCAAGTTAGGTCTATTACTCTTATCACAATTCTTATGCAGAATAGAATAGAATAGAATAGAATAGAATAGAATAGAATAGAATAGAATAGAATAGAATAGAATAGAATAGAATAGAATAGAATAGAATAGAATAGAATAGAATAGAATAGAATAGAATGGAATGGAATGGAATGGAATGGAATGGAGTGGAGTGGAGTGGAGTGGAGTGGAGTGGAGTGGAGTGGAGTGGAGTGGAGTGGAGTGGAGTGGAGTGGAGTGGAGTGGAGTGGAGTGGAGTGGAGTGGAATAGAATAGAATAGAACAGAACAGAACAGAACAGAACAGAACAGAACAGAACAGAACAGAATAGAATAGAATAGAATAGAATAGAATAGAATAGAATAGAATAGAATAGAATAGAATAGAATAGAATAGAATAACAGAGTTGGAAGGGGCCATGGAGATCTTCTAGTCCAACCCCCTGCACAAGAAGGAAACCCTATACCATTTCAGACAAATGGTTGTCCAATCTATTCTTTAAAACTTTCAGGGTTGGAGCATTCACAACTTCTGGAGGCAAGTTGTTCCAATATAACTATTTTATGTACATTTGGATTATTCATTTTTGACAATACTGTGTTCTGTTCTAGTGTGGAATGCTGCCTTGACCAAGATAAAAGAAGAAATATCTTCTTTCTGCACAAGGAGATAGGATTGCTCAGGGATGAAAGGACAGCCAGCTACATTTGAGATGGAGAAAACATTTTGTCCTAACTTAATAAAATAGAATAATAATTCTATTATAGAGTACTACTGTGTCCTATTCTAATACAGTATTAGAAATAATACTGTAAAAATTTCAGTATTGGAAGGCATATCTCTATTTTGTAACCTCAACCCTTCATTATCTCAAGGAAATAGCTGGATGGAAGTGTGTTGTTTAGATCTGATTCTCCAGGATCTTTTCAGAAAGGATTCCATCCTACTAGAATTGGAATATGAAAGAAATCTGCCCCAGTTTTAATCAGACCAGAAAAGAGAGTTTAAGTATGTGTGCTGTACTGCAGCATGGATGTTCACCCTGAACATCTCATCAAAAATCACAAAAACGTTCCAATTGATCCCCAAAAGTAATTTATTTGCACATCATTTTGGAGAATGCACTGTTTATTGAAGGGATAGATAAATAAATAATCGATTATCCACATATCTGACATTTGTGATTTTCATTTTGCAGTTGTCAGCATTTAATATTGATAGGCCAATCTATATTAAATGTTTAATTGCTGGAAGTGTGATATATTTTATCATTAGTTCCTTAATTTAATTTAATTTAATTCATGCATACGTGTCTTCCTGATAAAAGAGAAGAACAAGCATTTAAAAGAGTAAACAAGCACACAACTGAAAGGATTATGCCGTTCGCAATTCATGCTCCCCCACTGGAACCAGTAAATGCCCGTAATACTATAATTGCAACCCAAACAAGCCATCACATCTTTTCAACAATGGACTGATCAGATCATTTTCCACAGCACGGCCTTTAGAAGCTTGGAGAAAGTAAAACACAACTGAAAAAGTTAGAGAAGAATATGTCCTGAAGTGGTGGTAATGTTGGAACACAATGAATTGCTTCTTTTATGGTACATTGCAAAGGTTAGTGTTGCAACAAATGGTATCAGTAGGACCGTTATTTGGATGGAGAACAGTCTGATCACATTCCTCATTAGGCTCAGTGCATCCTTGTGTAACTATATTTTTCATTCTTCCTTCTGTTAAAGAAGAAAATATATTAGCACATCCACATCATTGATTGCACAACAAATCCTCTGGAACATATCCAAGAAGCCCACTTAGAATAGCTTTCTCCTTCCTGGTATCCCAAGATATTGATATCCAAAGGGCAAAGTGGATGAGAAATCTGGAATTGAGACAGTCTGTAAAAAGTGGAATGTAGTTGATAGCTAGAAAGTAGAAACCACATACCCCCTATCTACATTCTCCTCTACCCACAGCACAGAAAAACAAAGGGGTTGTAAATGCTGTACTGTATTTCAGTTGGAAACTGTGTGATGTGTGCAGAGAGAATAGTCTTATCTGAATAATACCAGATTTTAAGTAGAAGCATACATACCTAAAAAAGTGTTTATAATTTTACACTTTTGACCTGGTTCAGCAATACAAGTTGTTTGAGGTGCACTCCTACAGCCAACTCACACCTTAAATCTGTCACATTTATAACAGGTAAGACCTTCGGCTGTTGGAAAGAGAAGCAGCAAAATTTAGGATGTATCAATATAATTCATTTCTATAGCTACAGAATTAAAGAATATTCATTTCCCTGATATTTAAACTGCGTAGCAAGTATCAGATTACCACCGTGTACTTAAAGACACAATCGCTCTTCATAAGCAAGTTTACTTTACGGAACTATAATATTGAACTGTGTATTTTGCTATGATGGACATGTCTCCACACACAAAAAATGTGGTGATTCCAACAGGGCTTGATTACTCTAGACTCACAACTTTGTTTCTGAAGCTTTTTTTTTTTGTTGTTTCATTTCTGGTTTTATTCATCATAAATTAAAGTGTTGATCTCCACCACTTTTTCTACTCATTTTTAATCTATAGAACTGAGCGGAAACGTCCCATCAGTTAAGTCACATTACAACTGTCAAACAATTAAAAATATGGGACATAAACCACTCTTTAGAAAATGTATTTTCCCTGACAAGCAGTGGGACACTTGGTTTACGGCTCAGCTAAATGGACAAAGTGAAGGAAATGAGTAAAGTACCCCAAAAATATACTCTTTGTGTCAATATTGTTTGAAGCTCTAATTTTGGCTACTCACTCAAGGCACAGCAGAGAAGGATGGCAATAGAGAACCACAAAGCTTTGCTCATGTTTCCTTTCCTTCCAGCACCTGTTGCTTTGAATAAGGTTAAAGAATTGGTCGAACTTTGATAGGTATAGATGGAGATGATCCTGAACTGTTATTGAAGTCAGTATTACAACTCATACAAAGATACTTTCTGAGCAAAGTCATAGATGAATGTAAGTCCTTTGGACATTGAAGATGGTGTTATAAATACTCCAAAATTACAATAAAAATCTTATGACCAAGAATCAGCAATGTCCTGGTGCAGTATGTTCTGTGCCTCGTTATCGGCTACACCTGAATGCTTGACTATGACATTATGAAAGCTTTCTTAATCAACTGGAAAATACATTGAAACTAGACTCGCTCAAAGATGTTGTATTTGTATTGGTACAACTGTATCTTATGATTACCCTTGAACCATTTGCAAAGCAATTGATGACTATCTTGGGCCAAACATGTGCCTTGAAATTGCCCGATTAACCTCATTTGAACAATCTGAGGTAAAAAGTAGCATATTTAAGAAAAAATCTCTGTCTTCTGAGGGGTCCTTGGTTCTCCCTGACCTTGATTGTTTTCTTGCAAACATTTCATTACCCAAACTAAGTGCGTCAATGCAGATGATGTTACTTAGTTTGGATAAGGAAATATCTGCATGAAAACAACCAAACTCAAAGACCTTCATGGACCGCCATTTCAGCCCTGAGCTACAAATATTTTCCTTTATTGGTATCTTTCTTCAAAATGTGATTGGTGTTCCATTTTAAAATTTAAGCATCCATTTATTCTTGCGGGATCATGTTCTTTGAAATATAATTTTATTAGAATTATAAATGCAGAATAAAAACCAACAAGAATCCATTTTAATTGTTCAACTGTGGTTCTCAATCATAGGCTGATATTAGAAGCATTTAATAATAAGTTGTGTGTTTGTTCCTGTGGATCATATCTATCTTGGGACAGCCTGTATTTTGGTATTATTATTTTTACTTCTTCCCTAAGTGTTGGCATCAAATACCACAACTGCCTTTTCAAGAAGCCACATAGGAATTGCATTACCTGGAAACATCCTTGAAACCTATTTTGCTACATATCCACAATCATTTTGAGCAGAGTTCTTATGATCTTTTTTACACATTCCACCAAAGTCAAGACACCTGGGTTTCTCCAAGATAGAAAAACTTTTCCAAGGAGGACATTTATGTTCGCAGACATTCTGGGACTGATTTTATCACTTAAAATATGTTATGGAGGTTTCACTTTTCGTTATTTATGCTGTGTTCCCCTTCACCAAAGACAGACCCCTAATCAGGATGGAGAAGACGACTAGGAAATGTGGAATATTCCTTTACAGTCTATCTGGTTTGGAATAAACTCATCTCACTCATATATGGCGGATCATGTTCATATAAGATCCCTAGAACGTACTCCTATGTTATCATCCTAATTCCTGCTGTGGCTGAAAGTCTAGCTTTTTCCACTCAAAAACATAAAAATGTTTAATCTTTCACAGAGCTCCTCCCCCCTCAAAAAAAAGGTCACAAACCATATTGATGTGAATGTTTAATTCTCTTACAAGAACAAGTGACATATCTCCATCCCTTTTCAAATGCATCGATCTGTGTGCTTCTTCCAAACCTCTACTGGTTTACATCATTCTTTCTTCTCCATTGCATTGTTTCCATTTTGTAGTTCAGTCCTTGTCAACTTATCCTGCTGGCCAAATTTAGATCGAATGGAAGAAGCAAAAGTAGAGGAAGATACATATTTTATTTTCTAATGGCTTCTTGTACAGTTCCTGATGTTGAAAATGAAGCTTGACCATTGCTAAATCGTACACCCACTGCATCTACTGTTTTTACAGCCATTCATTTTGTGTTAGAAGACTTCTAATTTACAGAAATGCAAAGATACCAGGTATCTGTTTTTGCTTTATGGATGAAGTGCCCATATCCAATAAGTGAATGACTTGTGAAAAGAAAATACTGGAAGAAACCCGTTCTTCGGAGAATCTCTTTGGATCTGAAAAAGATCTCCATCTCCATCAAATGGGTTCAAGGAAACCACATTTATTTCACCTTCCATAAGAATTTAAAGCCGCAGTTCTCCCTTAGCAGCAGGCTTCCTTTGTCTGTTTCCTTTTTTTTTCTGTAGAAAAAAGCCAAGGCATTCAGAGTTATACGGACCACAGAGATGGATATTTAAAAAAGGAGTCCTCAACTTACAACTGATCACTCAGCAACCATTTTAAGTTACAACAGACTCCTCTAAAGCTACTTACAATCCAATTTCAAAGGTACAACACACAAACACACAGAGAGTCACATCATTTCATTTTGGGTACTTAAGTGCATTATACTGCAACATTTTTTTAAAAAAATCAAAATCTGTTAAACTTAAAGAATGCGTTAAAAAAAATATCTGGGAGACTTTACTCCTGTGGAATTGAGATTTCCACAATGTCCAGATCAGTGTTATTCACAATTTTGTGCTCGTTGCAGCATCCCCACAGTCATGTGGTCATGATTTCTGATGCTTCTTAACAACTTCCCACAAGCAAAGTCACTGGGGAAGCCGACAGGAAATCAGAAGTCTCTCTTGCTCCTACTGCTTTCTTGTTTACTTATGGTCCTTCTGTTTATCCTTTCAGGTAAGTAAATATTGACTTGGAGTTCATTTGCCAGTATAATTATTTGTCTATTTACTGAGACTACTCTTCACATATACACACGCACACATGCGCATGCACGCTCACACACACATCCCTTCTCACCCTTATGGGTGGTATGCATCTTTCTCAATCTTGGGTCCTCCTCTACCGTACACAGGTAGTCCTCAATTTACAACAATTGAGCCCAAAATTTCTGTGGTTAAGTGAGACAGTTGTAAAGTGAATTTTGCCCCATTTTACAACCTTGTTGCCTCAGTTGTTAAGTGAATCACTGTAGATGTTAAATCAGTAACACACTTGCTAAGTGGCTTCCCAATTGACTTTGCTTGTCAGAAGGTCGCAAAAGAGGATGGTGTGGTCATAAGTCACTTTTTCCAGTGCCATTGTAACTTCGACTGTTGTAAGTCAAAGACTATCTCTGTATGTGTGTATACACATATACCTTGTCCAATGGATCTTAATGGAAGGTGAAACAATAAAGGAAATTGAATGTGGTTGGCAGGCATTCTGCAAGCTAAGCATAATTTTCAAGAACAACCTCCCTCTATGCTTGAAGAGAAAAGTTTGCAATCAGCGTGTGCTACCTGCTCTAACATATGCCGGTGAAACATAGACAGTAACCTCACAATCGATACAAAAGCTAGGAACGGTGCAAAGACCCATGGAAAAATACGTGCTCAGCATCACAAGACAAGATAGAAAGAAGGATTAGAGAACAAACAAAAGTATACACCAAGAGAGTAAAAGAATTGAACTGGAAATGGGCTGGCTACATAGCAAGAAGAACTGATGGCAGGTGGACCAAGGCAGTTATAGAATGGATCCCACTTGATAAAAAGCATCCACAAAAGAAATCTAAAACAAGATGGACCAATGACATCAGCAAGTATTGTGGGCTCAATTGGCAAAAGAAAACTCAGGCCTGTATAAGGTTGGAAACATGCGGGAAAGGCCTTCATCCTGCAGTGGATAGAGAATGGCTAAAATGATGGTGGTAGTAGTGGATGTGTGTGTGTGTGTGTGTGTGTGTGTGTGTGTGTGTGTGTGTGAATTCATCATCATCATCATCATTTTAGCCATTCTTTATCCACTGCAGGATGAAGGCCTCTTATACATGGAAAACAACTGATTTGACCTATAAACTGCATTAAAATCTAATTGTTTCTTTACCAAAGTGGGTTCCTGAACAGGCAGCTCTTGTTCCTTCTTGGTGGAAGACCCATGCTTGCTGGTTTTATATTTCACAGGTTTTACAGGTGAGTCTTCCGTGGAAGAGCTTTCCGTCTCATCACTTTGCTGCAAAGAAGAAGACGATTCTCTCTCCTGGTCATCTCCGTTCCATTGCAAGCCAACTGCAAGACACATTGAGTTATAAAACGTTGCTAGTTTTATGGAAAGCTACCTTGACTGCAGCCACAGGCAATTTTCCTTAAAGGACATATGAAATGGAACGTTAGCTATATTCAGTCCGCATTTTTTGGGCATCACATTTTCAATTCTATGTGCAGAATTCAGTTCTGAGAACTTGTCATTCCTAATAAAGCAAACAAAGCTAGGATCTTCAAACTTTTAGAACTTCTTGTTTCTACCACACATGTGAACCCCTCAATTACTGTCAGTTCATAATCCACAGTAAATCCCTTTTTGCAAAGGGCAATATCATTATTTCAATCAACCTGTTTCTATCCTCGGAGAGATATTTTATCCGGCCACATCACCTCCATTTTTCTCTTTACAGCATGCATGGGGAACTAAGTGAAAAACAATAAGCTACTGAATATAGTTGAAGTTCCAATATAAGGCTTAATTTAAGATTCAACTAAATCTGGTTTTTCTTGCAGATTTTTCCTAGCAAAGGAAGTGGAGGAAGAATGGAAGGAAACATAAATTCATGCATTAAATATTTGTAATTAAATCTTTGCTAAACCTGGACTATGTATGTATATCTTCAGCCCAAACCTATCCATAATTGGATGGAGGTCTCTAGATTATTATTGACTGCAATATCCCATGCTCATATGGTGTGGGTGGTGGATATATATTTACACAGTCTAGAACTGAGAAAGTGACAATTCTGAAGTCACTCTTCCAGATTCTATACATAAAGGAGGAGTCATATGTGTGCAACTAATCTAGCACCTTAACCACTATACTACATTGGTTTTCATGCACAAACACACAAATTGGATTTGCAGATTAGAGTTTTAATAACAAACCATGGCTGGTTGTAATCATCTTGATTCATAACACATAATAGCATGTAGCTCACAGTTCGCCGACAGTTTCTTAATTATAATTGCTGGGTTCCCACAATACATTAATCCCAAACCAATCCAAACATATAACTGTACAATGTATAAACCGAATCTTAAACCGATCTGCAGGCGATCACAGCAAAATCTCTATAGACAGCATATTAGACAAATATTTCAAAATTCAAATAAATTTATTGTAATCATTAACCAGCAGAAAACATGTTTTCAGAAATTATACACACACACACACATATATATAAAGATATCTCTCACAACACATTTGAGCAGATCTGAAGACCCACTTAATAGAGCCAAGATCAACTTCAGATTGTCTCAAGGACTTTGGATGTTTACCTGTTACATGTTGTCCAGCAAGGTATATGGGTCCAGATCCTGATTTTAGCCTAAATGTGATGGGAGGAGTCAAATCAAGCCCTGCTAGAGTAGCCTTTAAAACATAAAAAATTCATAGTCTGAGAAGCTATTCAACATTTCAATTAAGGAAAAATACAAAAACCATTAATGCTAACTTGAAAGACTGGACAGTGACTACCAAAGTCTACTGTTGCATCCATTGGAGGAGGTCAAGATGTTCTATAGCTGAACTGCACACGATAAATGTTTTAAAGAGTGCAACTATAGTCGCTAGAAAACTTTAGACGAAAAGCTAGATAGAAGGTGTTTGGAATTATCAAATGAGACATCCTAAAAAAAATAATTATGATGATATCACTCACCATTGGAAGTACAGAGAGTTTCAAGGTTGCAATACGCACTGGAGTAGAATTTGTGCTACCCTTTGGTGGCAAGATCTCTACAACATTGAATTCATCCTTGGCGTTTTCCCCAAGGCAGATCTACTTGAAAGAAAGGCAGAGTCACCAGTGCTAAAAATATCAGAAGGACCTTCATTTCTGAATGTAGAGTTCTGGAGATAGTGTCTCACCAACAGACATTCTCTGACCAAGAAATGTGTTCAGTTTAGCCCTCATAAATCCTAAATATATAGCTCTTGAGGGTGAGATGACTGATGTTTTGACTTAATATGTTGCATAAACCTGTGTCATTCTAATGTATAAACCAGTGGTTGTTTATGTAAATTCAAATAACAATAGCATTTAGATTTATATACTCCTTCATAGTGCTTTACAGCCTTTTCTAAGCATAGGACCCAGATTGTTGGGGGCAATAAGCTGACTTTGTAATAATGCCGCTTGGGGGGGGGGTGGCGAAAGCCCTAATAAGCAGGCATATACATAGAATGAAGGCTATTGCTAAGCACATTGGTTTGTGCTTAAATTGTAAGCCGCCCTGAGTCTTCGGAGAAGGGCGGGATATAAATGGGATTAAAATAAAATAAATAAATAAAATATTGTCCCCAACAATCTGTGTCCTCATTTTACCAACCTCAGAAGGATGGAAGGCTGAGTCAACCTTGAGCCGGTCAGGATCGAACTCCTGGCAGTGGGCAGAGTCAGCCTGCAATGCTGCATTCTAACTTCTGTGCCACCATGGCTTTATAAATAATTTTACTGTGGTCATTAACCAGCAAAAAGAAAGAAAGAAAAAGATTAAGCAAACCATTTCACTGCATCCTTACTGGATAGTATAACCTCTTAGCAAGACTTTTTACGCAGTCCCAGACCTCTGAAATTTTATACATGAGGCAGAAATATTCCTAACCATTTGAATGAGGGAACTGGTTACGATAAAAAAAAAGTTTATTTACTACTTATGGTACTTCTATGGCACTATCCATTTTCCTCAAGCTGTGTCTTCATGCACCCCACAAGTATTCCATAAAATCTACAAGAGACCCCTGGATCTAAAGAAAAGCCCTGTGGAAGAGTTAAAAACCAGATTGTGTTTTGTATCTGTCATTTTCCTCTGAGGATTCACAAAGCCCCTCACCCAGAGTCTTTTGGAGGGGCAAACTATAATTCAAGATTCAAAATGCCCAAATTGGTGAGCGTTTTTTGTTTTTGTTTTTTTAAAAAAATGGGATGCTTTGAAACTAAGCTGTTAAATATATAAGCCCCAACATTATTTCAATGCTTTGCGTTCAACCGTATTTTGATCTCAACAGAGGAGAGGAAAACCACGGATGCAGCAGGCAGTAAGAACAAAACAGATGTGAAGCAGAGGGACCCATGAAGGAACATTCTGACCGCCACTCCCCCACCCCTTGGATTCTGCCTCCAGAAAGAAAGAAAGAAAGAAAGAAAGAAAGAAAGAAAGAAAGAAAGAAAGAAAGAAAGAAAGAAAGAAAGAAAGAAAGAAAGAAAGAAAGAAAGAAAGAAAGAAAGAAAGAAAGAAAGAAAGAAAGAAAGAAAGAAAGACCAGCCATTCACTTACTGTTCTTAGAGCTAACTGCTGCTCGCACGACCACTCTTCCGGAGTTTCAAATGTATAGACTGGGTTTTCCCTGCTGAGCTGACATCCTGAATGGGGGAAAAAAGGGGGATGTTAGAAAATTGTTTGGCCAACTCACTCTCTCCGATGGATGGCTTAGATTTGATCAAATCCGGAGAAAACATTTCTTACCCCAGATTACACAAACAGGCTTTTCTGAGCAAAAACTCTCATTGGTAGCAGAACTGGCTTCCAAGGCCATTGCTTCAAGAAAGATCCTCTTTAAAAAGACAAAGACAAGAGACTGTGTAAATTCTGGGCAGTTAAGCAGATGGACCGTTGAAAACGTATTGCAAAAGGGCCACATTTTGCTTCTTTGGGAATTTAATTGCAACTTGAGTCGAGCAAAAGCAGTGCTTATTTACTTTTGCTGGCTAAATGTCTTAGGCTTGTCTTACTTGCCTGCAAATAATCAAATACATAAGAATGCAACTGCAATTGTTGCCAGGATTCATAAATAAGATTAAACCATTTCACCTACAAACAAGTAACATTATAAAATCCATTTCTTGAGAAAGAACGTGCTCTCACTTAATACATTTTAAAAGAGATTATCTCCAATGAATATTTGGAAAATAAATATTATCAAATTTCAAATATCCACATTACAAAGCTCTGGGTCAAAGATCCCTGACACAACCTCCTGCAATGGTGTGCAAGTTAACCTGTTACTAAGTTAATCCGCTACCAAGTTAACCTGGTATCCAAGTTAACTTCTCCAAAAAGTTTCTCTCTCACAGTCTCTTTTTCTTTTCCACTTTAATTTTTAAATAGGGACACCAAGTCCAACTAGATGCTCTTTTAGAGACCATGTTTCAGCTGAATAAACAAGGGGGAAAAACACCACAAATTAGATGGTCAATTTGTTGAAACTATGCTCAGACAAAAAGAATGTATGTTTTTCTCCATTTTTTAGTTCAGATCAGCAGAACACACAAAATTTTCATGCAAGTAACTCACCCAGGTCTCAGAATGAACCACCAAAGGCGGCTTTGAACAGACATCCTTTATAAAAGGGAAAGCACATGCTTAACCTCTTAGGCCAATCAATTAAGCCTTGCACCTAGAATAAAAATTCTTAAAGAAAACCAACCCACCCCTATTACAATCTCTCTCACATTAGGGAGGGCTATAAACCAACTTTCTTCAAGCTGGTGTTCTACAACAACCACCACCTTAATCTGTAAATTCCAGTAACTTTGGTAGATAGCCCAGCATACTATACCTGAAGTGCATTGTGTAAAGGAGGGGAGGACAAGTTTAGCCATGATTTATTGAATTAATTACAATTGGCAACCAAACAACAAAAGAATCTACACCTAGGTTTGGGGCTTATGAGGTACATATAGCCTTTAGGGATCTCCTCCCCACCAACATTTAGAATGTAACTTCATTGTGCAGAGAAAGCTCGGTATGGCCTTCAAGCTGGCAGAAGTGGAACATCTATGCACTAGGATGCTGGTTTGTTGTGCAAACCTAGCTTATTACTTTGAGAATATGTTCCAGGTAGACACATTCTGTATTGATGGTTTATGGTTACAGAACTACGGAGTTACAGAACTGATGGTTACAGAACTGCAGAGAAAGATAACAAGCAAAGGAAGCCTTTTTATTTTTACAATGATTTGGATTCCCATCTTATTTTAAACCATAACATTTCTTTGGCTCGGAAGCAGCTTATGGGAACACAGTCCTTCTGCTTGTAAACCGAATTTTATGGCTCAGTGTAATGTGTGAGCACAGCCAGCTAATCAACAAGCCATGATTAAAAGTGTAATGATTCTAAAATGATGTATGAGCACAGCTGTTTGACTTTTTTATCTTTGTTTGTGCTTGAATCCATGTGCAGGTGTTTCTATCTTGTCTTGTGATGCCGAGCATGTATTTTTCCATGGCTTTTTGCGCCACTCGTAGCTTTTGTATTGATTGTGAGGTTAGTGTCCATCTTTCGGGTTAGTGTCCATGTTTCAGAAGTATAGATTCGTGGACCTATACTTATCTTGAAATCATATTTCTATTATCCAAGAGAGAGATAGAGGGTTCTTGTAAAAGGATCAGCAGATGATAAGAAAATGTTGAAGTTTTCGTTGCTCCCATCTGGTGGTCATCCAGCTTTTTTGCAAGCCAAACTTTTGCAAAATGCAAGAGCAGAAGGTCACAAGAAAAACGTTGTCATGCAAATATCTCGATGCTGGGCTTTCGTTCTAAGCCTGTTTCCTTTCACATTCTGACTTATGGATTGCAATAATCTGTGAAGCAGCAAATTATCTCATGCCAAATCTTACGACCGTAGGTTCTGTAATTGTGACATTCTTGCATGCACCCAGCTTCAGAACTGATCACAGTTTTTGCTGGAAGGAGAAGAAGAAGAAGAAGAAGAAAGAACTTTACGAGTCATAATTCGAAGTACCTGATCCCTTTCTAGGTTATTATCTGGGGATCTTTTCTTGTTACCCCTAAGTCTGAAATCAACATGATCCATATTAAGTTTGGCACAAATAGCAAATCTCTGGTTCCATGTTTCTTCCCTTTTAAAAAAAATAGATTTTTTTTAGAATTTTCCAGTAGAAGTATAAAGAAAGAATAAAAGAATAAGAAAACAAAGAGTATAGAAAATAAGAAAATGAAGTAAGAAAAGAAAAGATAGGATTATAACTTCCATCCTTCTTTCTGTTGAGGAATTATCCCCTTACTCTCCCCCCCCTTTTTTTATCCCCAAATTCATGTATCATCAATGCAGTCTTTTCTTCTTTCAATAAAAAGTGCATGGAAGGTTTCTAATCTTTTAAAAGATTCTCTATTATTTTTTGTCTTGACCCAGAGTCACTTTGGATAGTGAGATGGGTGGCACATAAATTTAATGAAGAAATACCTTTAATGATAAATAATAAATCAAGCTAATTTCATGCTAATTCAGGAAGCTGAAATCACCGTCATCTCTCTGAATAATAAGATCTTCATACCAATAATCCAGTCTCCTGAGTGAGAAGGAAGAGAGATCTATCTCACAGATTTAATCTGTGGTCTCCCTGCATTTATTGAAATGACATCTCCCCTTGCACACTTACAAAGGTAGAGTTTCAGTGTGTAGCAACCTGCTTCTTCTCCTGCCCAACACAATTCATTTTCTGGAGGGCAAATCCCCTTTGAAAGTGGCCTGAGACAGTGGAAACACCAAATAGCATTTGCTGCGAAAGAAACGTAAAGGTTCAAAGGTGGAGAAGATCGTGAAAATTATTCTAAGAAATTACCATTACAGATGAAGCTTCATGAAGTTTGAGACCGAGAGTAGATACTTTATGTGTTTGGATATGTGATGTGAATCTGGTTGGTAGGTGCTGGGAGTTATAGTCTAACAAACTGTGGGAAGTCAGCTCCCCAGGGAAGGAAATATTAAAAGGGCAGGAAAATATATTTCTTCAAGGAGGCAGGAAAGCATGCCCACTTTTCTTAATAGCCCCAGGTCTCCCTCCTCCAAGCAGGGACCTGCTCTATAAAGATAGAGATGGAAATCCAGGGAGCTAGGAGATTAAGAAGACAAAGACACCTAAAATCTACATACCCCACCCAAAGTCTAAGACAGGACATAATAGGATTAACTCACAGATGCCAAAGGGCAAACTCAGACTCAGCTCAGAATACATGACACAGGAAATAGCCTCAAACAGGAACAGGAAACCACTCCAAACAAAAGGCTCAAGAGGGTATAAAAACCCACTCCCTACATGTGGTCAGTCCTCTTTTCTGCCAGCCATCTTCCTGTCTGGTTCTCCTTTTTAATAAACTACAACCTTCTTCCTAAAGCAGTCACCCATGTTTGTTTCCAGCTTGGACTGAACCACGATGAAGACTTCTCTTCCAACAAAACTAAGGCACTGAGTTTGGGAAGTGTGTAACCTGCAGTAAAGTTGTTACTTGATCTCAGAAATAGCATCTGAGCATAATTTTATTTAACATCTTGTTTTTCTGTGTGTGGACTGAGTTCTTTCTCTCATGCAGAAATATTAAAATACAAAATCTTTCCCTCATCATAATCTGCAGCCTAAACTTTTATATAGCCAAGGAGAAAAGCACATCGCCTACTATCTATGGAGATTCTCAATCATCCAGGTCATGTTTGGCCCCGTGATTCTTTCTCAGCTCTGAAGAACTGAAGAAGCTTCTTGGATGAGAAGTTAAACAATTTCAAACAAAAAACCAAGAAAATCTAGTTGCCATTTGGTAAAAGCACCTTTGAGACATCTCCTACTGTATCACCTGACTCAAGAGAAATAAATCCTAATGCTTTATATTACCAAAATAAATCTGCTTGACCTGAAAAGTCCCATTGAACTTTCAGCAGGATATTTGTGCTACCATCAAGAAGTCATTACCGGAGTAATAAAAGCAAAACATTGCTTTTGTTACTCCAATGTTAGACTTTCATTAGACAGTCAAATCCTACTTAACATCTTAGATGAATCAGAGTGCTAACTCAGGCAGTTCTGAGTTGGACAGTTGACATACAACATGGTAAGGGATGGTTTTGAGACTAAAAATTGTATTTCAATTTGTCCTGTTTTTCTTCATAGACATACCTGAGTATAGATGAAAGACCATCCATGGCCCATAGATTAGAAATTTATTCATCATCTGTGGTTGCTGTTTCAAAACACAAGGTATCCTAGATGGGTTGTTTAAAGAACTCTGCAATTTTGTGAGGTGAATGAGAGAAGAAACAAGGTCACAAGAAACGTTTAGCTAACCTTTCAGACAATACCTCCTGAAACAATCAACTCAAAACTTGAGGAAGGACTGATCTTTGACAGCCTCACTAACAATACCATGCACGTTGTGAAAGGAAAGAGATTGACATATTGCACATTATTGCTGTATCATCTTACCTTTCTACAGTATTCAGTTCTTTTCCTTCTGAATCTCTAGTCAAGTTCTAATACTGCAAAAGAAGATTCCAGAAAGTCCCTAATGGCCTGATTTGAAACAAGGATTGATTGTAAAGGGTGACATTCTCTCATTCCTGCAACATAGGAATGATAGGCATATGCAGTGGTGGGATTCAGCCGGTTCGCACCACTTTGGCAGAACCTGTACCTAATTTTGTGTTGCCCAGTCCCAGAATGGACTTCCGGAAGCAGCATCCACACAGAGAACCGGTTGTTCACATATTTGAATCCCACCACTGGGCATATGGTGTGGTCTCAGCCAAGCAGATCAAACAAACCTCCCACAGAAGAATTTATTAGGATTTTGATAGCATCAGCTGGTGGGAGAAAAAATATGAGGGGTTGTGGTTCGCTCATCAAAACTGCTTATCTAGCAATCTTTTTGAAAAATTATATCAGCTCAGTGGTTAAGACACTGGGCCTGTTGGATGGAAAGCTGGCAAGCCAGGTTTGAGACGTGAGAGGCACGTGATGGGGTGAGCTCCCGTCCTCGCCCCAGTTCCTAACAACTTTGCAGTTCAAAAGCATGCAAATGTGGGCAGATAAGTAGGTACCACGTCAGGTAACAGCACTCTGTGGCATGCTGGCCACAGGACCATAGAAATGTCTTTGGACAGGACTGGCTCAATGGCCTTGAAGCAGAGATGAGCGCTGCCCCCTATAGTCATTTACCTTTACTTTCTAAAGTAGTTCTGATACACAATAGGGCAGGGGTGTCAAACTCGTGATGTATCAGAGCTTTTTCCCCATTGCCGGCAATGAGGTGGGCGCGGTTTTGTTGTGACGCATCCGGCCCATGGGCCGGCAGTTTGACACCCGTGCAATAGGGTAACCACCATCTACTCAATTCTGTGCAATTTGAACACACTAAATCACAATACAAAAGCCATGGTGGCACAGTGGTTAGAATGCAGTGTTGCAGGCTAACTCTGCTGACTGCCAGCAGTTCAATCTTGACCGACTCAAGGTTGACCCATCCTTCCATCCTTCCAATGAGGACTCAGATTGTAGGGGGCAAGAAGCTGATTCTGTAAATCACTTAGAGAGGGCTGTAAAGCACTGGGAAGCAGTATATAAGTCTAAATGCTATTGCTATACTGAGTCGTATCAACATGTAATAATGTCTGTGGCATATCTGCCTTGTTAAAGATGTACTTCCTACTCACAAAAGGAACCCAAATTCACATAGGACATTTAATCACAACGTGTTGAATAAGCCATAGTAGCTGGATTCATACATGGCTCTCTCATGATGCATGATTTATAGAACATGATGTCACACTTTGTTGTTCTGACAGTAGCAAGCAAATACTGCGATATGAAAACCCACATTAAGTACGATCATTTTGCTGTACTTTACTAAATCAAGGAAATGTCTGAGGATCAATGGAAAACTCAAAACTTCTGAAGGCAAAGAGTTCCACTGGTTTATTCTTCTCACTGTCAGGAAATGTCTCCTTTGTTCTAGGTGGGATCTCTCTTTGTTAAGGTTCCACCTTTACAAATAAGTTGGCTCCCTCTTCTCTGTGACAGCCCCTCAAATATTGGAAGACGGATGTCATGTTACCCCTAGTCCTTTTCTTTATT
>NW_027673450.1:0-35394 GCF_964194415.1 Vipera berus
GACTGGCTATTTAATATGCTCTACAATTTAAAAAAACCCCACAAGTTAAAAATGCAAGGATTATAGCCTCAGGATAGGCAGCACACCTTACCAGAACAACATCCGTGTATAACCAGGATAAAATTTAATTAATATGAATTAATTTCTGGGCTTCAACTCCCAGCAATTTTACGAACAATTTTGCTGGCTGAGGAAATCTAATCAAGCTCATCATAGGAAGGGCTCTTTTTCTGAGAGCCACCAAATCATTCACATTGATGATCCACACTGATGATCCAAGTGTACAGATAAGATATATAGAGTCCTCCTTGGGGCTAAGTAGTAGTAGTAGTAGTAGTAGTAGTAGTAGTAGTAGTAGTAATAGTAGTAGTAGATCCAGAAACACTCAAGCTGTCAACTGACCAAACTCCCAATAAATCTTTGCAATTCAGATGGTGCCATTCAATTCACCTCAAAGCAGGGTGCCTGTTGTGTCCGGTCAGTTGGGCGAGTGAACACGCTGAGACGGACTGCTGTTAACTTGTTTATTCAGGTACACGTGGCCGAACTGGCCCTACCTGCCCCGTCGCTGGTATTTATATGCCCGGCGTGCCCGGCGCTGTCCAACCCGCAGCCTCAGGTTTCCCGCACTGCCCCTGGTCACCCAACCCGGTGTCCAGGAATTCCCGCAGCGCGGCTGGGCCAATCAGGTGGCCGGACAGGTGTGTACCTTACACCCCTTTCCCCCCAATTGAAGCTGTTATTGTCTTATGTAGTCTTTTAAGTAAGCTGGGGCCTTGTGCACCCTGGTAGGGTATCTCCCCATTTGTCTGGCTGGCTCAGCCCCCCCTTCCTGGGTTGGTTCGGACGCCCCTAACTGGTCCCTGCCCTGATCCAGCCCCGTTGGCAGTAAGGATTCCGTGTGCTCCCCTTCCCCCCCGTTGGTGTTGGCCTCAGGTGTCCCTGGCTCGGTTGTGACATCCCTGACTCCCCCTGTCCCCGACGTCCTGGATGTGGGTCCTGTGTTGGCCTGGTGTGGGGTGAATGGGAGTGAGGCTATTCCCCCGTGAGCGGTGTTAGGTGGATGCTGGGTCTGCTTATGTGGGGTGATTTCTGGGGCCCTTTTCCTTAGTTGGTCTATGTGTCTCCTGACCTGGCGTTCCCCTTCCCCCTCAATGATGTAAGATAGCGGACCTAGCTTGTCCACCACTACCCCCGGCAACCACTTGTCCCCTTGGCTGTAGTTCCTGGCCCACACTAGGTCCCCAATGTCCAGAGTCCGGGCTGTGCATTCTTGTTCCACCTCTGCTGTTGTCCTGTTGGGATGGAGCCTGTCAAGTTTGGTCGTGAGCTTCTTGCCCCACCTCATTTCTGCCAGGCTCTTTCCAGTAGCTGTGCACGGGGTGGTGTGTTGTGCCAGTAGGAACTGAGCCAGTCTCTGGGGCCAATCACCGGTGATGATTCGGCGTAGTGCGTCTTTTGTGGTCCTTACGTTCCTTTCTGCTAAGCCGTTGCTGGATGGGTGGAAGGGAGCCGACGTCGTGTGCCTAATCCAGTTGGCCTTGAGGAAGTCCTGAAATTCATTGGATGTGAATTGGGGCCCATTGTCAGACACAATCACGTCAGGTAACCCATGGGTGGCAAAGAGTCCCTCAGAACCTGTATGGTTTTTGCTGAAGTTGTGTGTTTGACTGGCACTACCTCTAACCACCGGGAGTAGCTGTCTACTACTATGAGGAATGTTTTGCCCTGAAAGGGCCCAGCGTAATCGATATGTATGCGTGACCATGGGTTGTGTGTGGCCTCCCACCTATGGACCGGTGCATGGGCTTGTTCTGGCCTAGACTTCTGGCAAAGGTAACATCCCGCTACCCTCTCTTCAATGGCCTTGTCTAGCCCTGGCCACCAAAGGTGACTCCTGGCCAGGGCTTTCATGCGTACTATCCCCTGGTGTCCCTCATGTAAGTCACAGATAACTCTTTCCCTTAGCTCCTCTGAGATTATTACCCTGCTCCCCCACAAGAGACACCCTCTGTGAGTTGATATTTCGTCCCTCCTCCTTAGATAAGCTTGAAACTGTGGTTCCTGGCTCCCTTGGTTCCACCCACCTAGGACCCATGTCACCACCCTGCTTAGCACCGGGTCCCTACTGGTGGCTATGGCGATGTCCTTGGCCGTCACTGGGCATTCTGGTAGCTCTTCTATTGTTAGGATCTGGCTAGCTGGAGCTGGGTCAGTGTCAGTGTCTGGTAGTGGTAATCTGCTTAGTGCATCCGCGTGGCCCATGTCCTTCCCAGGTCTGTATTGTAAGGAAAATGTGTAGGCTGACAGAAATATGGACCACCTCAGCATCCTAGGTGACATTATTTGCAGGGTTTGTTTGTCCGTGGTGAATAGCCCTAGGAGGGGTTTGTGGTCAGTGAGTATTGTGAATTCCCTACCGTATAGGTAATCGTGGAATTTCCTTACCCCTGCCACTATTGCCAGTGCCTCCCGATCTATTTGGGCATAGTTGCGCTCAGCCTTGGTTAGTGTTCTGGAATAATATGCTATGGGCCTTTGATGCCCGTTGCCATCCCAATGGCTGATCACTGCTCCTACTCCATATAGTGAAGCATCACATGCTAAACAGATTGGCTTCCCTTCAATGAAGTGTGTCACCGCAGGTTTGCTGGCTAGTATGTCCTTAAGGGTTTGGAAGCTTTTTTTATGTTGTTCCTGCCAGTGCCATGGTGTTTTGCTGTCCAAAAGCCTGTGTAGTGGTTCAGCTATGGTAGCCTTAAGGGGGATGAATGTGTGATAAAAATTTATCAGGCCTAAGAATGCCTGTAATTCTGCCTTGTTTTTTGGTTCTGGGGCTGCCTTGATTGCTTTTATCTTCCCCTCTGTGGGATGTATGCCCTGTGCATCTATCCTGTATCCCAAAAACTCAGTGGAAGCTACTCCTATGGAGCACTTCCCTTTCTTTAGTTTGAGCCCAGCCTTCCTAAATCTTTCTAGGACCCTTTCTAACCTTTCAGCTAGTGTCCCCTCATTTTTTCCTGCAATAAGCACGTCATCAAAATAGGGGCACACCCCAGGTATACCTTTTAGTGTCTTCTCCATCACTTCTTGGAAGATACCTGGGCCTGTAGCTATCCCAAATTGCAGCCTGTTGACTCGGAACGCCCCCTTGTGGGTAACAATCGTCTGAGCGTCTGCCGCTTCCCTGGTGACTGTGAGTTGCAAATACGCCTGCGCCAAATCGAGTTTAGCAAAGATGGCGCCGTCCTGGATGGTAGTGAGGACTTGCTTCACCGTTGGGACCGGGTAAGCATGCTGCTTTAATCCGCGGTTAAGCGTGGCTTTATAGTCCGCGCAAATTCTCACATCCCCGTTGGGTTTAAGGGGGGTGACGATAGGCGTTTCCCAGGGGCCCCCGTCTACCGGTTCTAGCACCCCCTGGCCTACTAGTTTGTCTAATTCGGCTTCTATCTTTTGCTTGAGTGCGAATGGCACTCACCTGGCCTTAATTCGAATGGGCTGTACTGTGGGGTCTAGTTTAAAACTGATTGGTGGCCCCTTGTACTTCCCTAAGGTGCCATCGAAAACGTCCACGTATTTGTCGCAGACGGCCTGCAGGGTTTGTGTTTGGATGGAGTTTATTCCCCCGACCCATATGCCTAGCGGTTCGAACCAGTTGAGGCCGATTAGGCTGGTCCTCCGGCCCTCTGTAACTAGAAGTTCGAGGGGTCCTTTGAACCCCTTGAAACCGACGTCTATCGTGATGGACCCGCAAACTTTGATGGGTGATTTTTGGAAGTCTGCCAGTTGTATGTGTGATTGTTTGATGGGGACCCGGCGCCCGCTGTTGGCCTTGATGCAAGCCAGTGTCTCTCTGGAGATTATAGACACTGCCGCTCCCGAATCTACCTCCATTTTGCAGGGGGTGTCCTGTAACTGGACCTCGACTTGTAGTTTGGGCCTAAGCACTTGGTTGATGGCCCTTGCCCCCCCGGTCCTGTGTGTGTGTGCGTGGCCTAAGGGGCCCTTTGCCACCGTTTTGGGGGGTTACCTTACCTGCGGCCCAGGCATCAATGTAGTTCAGGTTCTCCCTCGGCTTGCTCCTGCAGATGCTCTGAATGTGGCCGGTTTTTCCGCAATTCCTGCATTTGGCGTTCCTAAACCGGCAACTTGCGTGGGGATGGTTGCCGCCGCAGCTACCGCACTTGGGTTCAGAGTCCCTGTGTCTGTTCGGGCCTTCCCTCGGTGGTCTTGCTGGCGGGGGAGGTGGCCTCCTGTTCCGCTCGCTGTCGTCCGCTCGCTGGGGTTTCACTGTGGCTTTATTGAACCGGCGGGTGACTTCATTGATGTCTGTCTCCCATGGGTAGTCCTCCACCCCACCGTCCACAAGGCACTCTTGGTGGATGGATCCGGTCGCGCCATTGCTATTGTGGGGGGGGTCGTGTTGCCCGGTGCTCTCGTAGGTGAGCAGCTCATCGAGGACTTCTTGTAAGTTCCCCGTGGGCTTGGATATGATTCTGTTCTGGAGTTGTTCATCGCGTAAGCCCAGAACCATTCGGTCCCGAATGCGCACCTCCAAGTTATCATATTTGCAGCGGAGCACGGCTTCTCTCACTGCTGCCACGAACTGTGTTATTGATTCCCCCGGTTTCTGGTTCCGTTTTTCGAAGATCCTCCTCCAGAACAGTTCGGATCTTTTCGGGGTGAAATGCTCACGCAGTTTTCCCAGGAGTTCGGCATAAGAGACGCTGGCTACCGCTGCTGGCTGGCATAATCCCACGGCGACCCGGTAGACCGGCGTCCCGCTAATCATTAGCAACGCGGCGGCTTTCTTCCGATCGTCCGTGATTCTGTTCACCAGCATGTACCCCTCGACCTGTCCCACGTATTCCTCCCAGTCCTCTGGGTACTGGGAGTCGAATTCCTGGATTGAGCCGACTTGCGCCATTCTCTTCCGCTGGTTCAGGGTTTTCGCTACTGACGTCTCTTTGAATTTCCCGCTCCGCGTCTGCTCGTCTCGCGCTCTGTCTCTGCCGCTGCCGATCCCACCTTCGTCGCCACTGTTGTGTCCGGTCGGTTGGGCGAGTGAACACGCTGAGACGGACTGCTGTTAACTTGTTTATTCAGGTACACGTGGCCAAACTGGCCCTACCTGCCCCGTCGCTGGTATTTATATGCCCGGCGTGCCCGGCGCTGTCCAACCCGCAGCCTCAGGTTTCCCGCGCTGCCCCTGGTCACCCAACCCGGTGTCCAGGAATTCCCGCCGTGCGGCTGGGCCAATCAGGTGGCCGGACAGGTGTGTACCTTACACTGCCTATAAACTCCTGCCCTGATCTCATCATAAAAATGGATAATAAATTTATTGAAAATTTGCATCCAACTCACCACTGCGCAACTTCTCCAAATCTTCATTTGTTTCTAAAAATTGTTCTTCAAACTGCAATGCAGAAACAAAATGAAATGCTTTTTCCTCATTTTATAAGATCATTTTAGAGAAATTAGCTCACGCTTGGCACGTTTTTTTTAAACATGTTAAGAAAAAAAAAAGCCAATGCAACAGAAGCTTCCTATTTGGGGGTAGAGGCTGATTCAAATTTTTTGTGAAGAAGCAATAGGTGCCTTTGCACAATGGCTGTTGAAAGAACCTTGTGCATTTGCAAAGAGGTTGCCATAGCTCCAGCTCCAGAAGGTCACAAATCCTTTAAGGTGATCTCAGTACCTATCATTTCAGCCTTGCAATTTTCATGACCACAATTTGCTTTCCTTGTTCAGGAATATTTTCTTCAATTTCCTCATCTAGCATATGGTCATGAACATTCCTAGTGAATTGAATTGAATTGAACTTATTAAATTTATATGCCGCCCTTCTCCCTAAGGATTCAGGGCGGCTCACAACAATACAAAGTTAAAAAACATAAAATACAAAATTTAAACAAGAATTAAACCATAAATGTAATAATTACATAACAATTAACCCAATAAAACCAAATTTAAAACTATAGTCAGTCCAGGCCCGATTGTTGGAACATCCATGTCTTCAGATCATGGCGGAAGGACCAAAGGTCGGGGACCATCTGCAGCTCCAGAGGCAACTCATTCCAGAGGGTCAGCGCACCCACAGAGAAGGCTCTCCCCCTGGGGGTCACCAGCCAGCATTGCTTAGCCGACGGAACCCTGAGGAGGCCGACTCTGTGGGAGCGAACCGGGCGATGGGAGGTTGACAATGGCAGCAGGTGGTCTTGCAAGTATCCCGGGCCTAAGCCATGTGCCCTTTGATCCAAATTCTAATCAAATCAAGTCTGCTTAGCTTTTTGCAATCAAGCAAGGCCAGCTAAGCACAGCAAAAGGCTTTACAAGCATATTACCTGAAAAGCTTTGTGATTTTAATTCCATTGCAAAACATGGCTTCGATTGGAAACCACTCTAATCCCCCTCTTGGATTCTGATTTCATTGTCCAAACGGGTATATCAATCCTTCCAAAACTTGTATTTGGAATATCAGCTCTCCCTCTTTTTCTTTTTTTGCACTTCAAGTGCATTAAATTCACCAACCCAGAGCCTCTCTAAGACTTTAAAAAATCTGTTTCGCAAGAGAAAAGAAAGGGAGCCCTGTCTCCCAAGGGGAAAAAAATATTCTTTGAATGCTTTGATTCTTCCACCTGCGGGTGTATCAACCCATCCATTTTGTGAAGAACCTGTTGGAAGGGTGAATCATTGCTCACTCTCTGATGCTGTTATTAGAAGATCATTTTGAGATGCCAGCCAGAGCGCTGGCTGAATTGTGTGCCGTAGGCTTGCAACAAGCAGGATAAAACAGACCTCAACTCCAGCTGCTGCAAGTAACCAACGGATAGATTCCATTTTTCCTCTTCCTCGAGTGTAGTGCAGTTTGGGTTTCCCTGCCATCTTTTCGGAAATTCTTCAGACTCTCAAGCACAGCAGAGTAGGAAGATGGACTTTGTGGATGTCCTAAAACAGAAGTGGAAGAGGAACCCTCATGAATCCAGAAGTAACTGCTTTTGCCACAGAAGCAATGAAACACAGTCCATAGCATATACTGAGCATATACTGGTCTTCAAGAAGAAGACCGGGCCGTCACTTAATGGTTGGGCTCCCATCTTAAACAATTCAATAGATCTAATTTTCTTCAGTGTTACCACTAGCTGGAAAACTTTGTATTCTTAACTTTCTACTAGTAAAGGTAAAGGTTCCCCCGCACATGCATGCTAGTCGTTTCCAACTCTAGGGGCCGGTGCTCATCTCCGTTTCAAAGCCGAAGAGCCAGCGCTTGTCTGAGGGACGTCTCCGTGGTCATGTGGCCGGCATGACTAGACGCCAAAGGCGCATGGAATGCTGTTACCTTCCCACCGTAGTGGTCCCTATTTTTCTACTTGCATTTTTACGTGCTTTCAAACTGCTAGGTTGCCAGAAGCTGGGATGAGTAACAGGCACTCACTCTGCTACGCGGCACTCGGGATTCAACCCGCCAAACTGCCAACCTTCTGATCGACAAGCTCAGCATCCTAACCCACTGAGCCACCGTGTCCCTATAACTTTCTACTAGCCAGCCTCTATTCAACAATGGAGAAACCTTGCTTTAAAAAAAAAACCTATACCCCATTTGAGAAGATGACTTTTGAAAAGCCAAAGCTACTCTTTGAAGTATCAGCATCTAGCCTGAGAGTTAAGAAACCTTCAACTCCAATTATGGCTCCGTTATGGCTCAATTTTAAACCAGCATATCTCATCCATCTCAAAGCAATCTGTTTCTGCTTAGATATATCCCCCCCCCAAATTCACAAACTCCAGACTGCTTCAAATCTTTAAGCAATTGTTGTTCATTCCCTTACAATGTAATACTATACGTTGCAGGGCATGAATTTATCTGCAGTCACTGCCAGATGAGTCCAGCACAAATGTCCAGGTAGATAACTCTACTTATTGTAGCAGGCAGTGTAATTGCCAGAAGAAGCAATCAAAAGCACTCACCAGGTGTAACTTCTCTGCTGGGTAATTGCTCTGAAAAATGACCCCCCAAATCAGCAAGGAGTCTGAAGTCCTGCCTGCTTTTATACAACAGCTCCTTTTGGGAGGGGGAAGGGGAGCAGGCGGATTTAAGCCAGTTTTGAAAATATGCTTAGTCATACCATCTCAGTCTTCAAGGAGAAAGGGATCAGAATTAACTTGTGAACTAAATTTTGCAACAATGTAAAAAGAAAAAAAACCCTGACAGAGCAAATGATTAACTGCGTTTAGAGCTGGCGAAAGAAGGCCACTATCAGGGTCATTCCCAGCTATGCCACAGATAGATCATGCAGCAGGAATAAAGGAAAAGATGTATCAGTTGAATTTCATGCAGCTGATAGAGGAATATATATATATATATATATATATATATATATATATATATATATATATATATATATATATATATATATATATATATATATATATATATATATATATATATATATATATATATATATATATATATATATATATATATATATATATATATATATATATATATATATATATATATATATATATATATATATATATATATATATATATATATATATATATATATATATATATATATATATATATATATATATATATATATATATATATATATATATTCACCAGCCTTTGGGCCCGGCTTAGCTCCAGTCCTGACAAATTACATTCACACAGTTGTCTTGATTAAAAGTTGGCTCTGCTAACTGACTTGGGGCCCTTTCTAGAGATTAGATAAAACCCTATCTCCACCCTGTTTGCGCACTTGGATCCTTTCATCTAGCTCTTTATTGATGTTAATGCTTTAATGCTTAACATTTTAATATTTATAACTTTTAATTGTCTTTATTGTTATTTATGATACTATAAGCTGCTCAGAGTTGGTTGACAGGGTGCAAATAAATTTAGTAAATAAATAATAATACAAAAATGGCCTGCTATTTCTTTCTTCCAGAATATAATTTCAAGCCCTCATGCACAGATCTTCCAAAGTGGTCTCTGACTGAAGCACAAACCATTGTTTTCTCTATTTAGCTTTCTAGATAAGCCAAGATGACTTAAATGCCTGGTGAGGCTAACTAATCAATTATAGAGTTGCCAATTAATCAGAAAAAGCAGTAGAGTTGTATTCTTGCTCTTCAAAGAACTGCTTGATGTGGATGAACCAAGAAGCAATTTTTTTAAAATCACACAACCAAATACTAAAGGAAGTCTAATAATCTCTCAGTTTAAGAAATGCATGTGGAGGGCACACAATTATGCCTATGATCAATTAGGAGAGTCCACGTTACCGCCCATTGTCATGCACACAAAGGAAAAAGAGATTGAAGACAGTACAGGTGGGTGTCCTCTTACAACAGTTCATTTAGTGACTGTTTATGTGATCAAAATTTGGATGTTTGGCAACAGACTCATATTTATAATGGTTGCAGTGTTCCAAGTCATGTGATCACCTTTTGCAACCTTCTGACAAGCAAAGTCAATGGGGAAGCCAGATTCACTTAACAATCGTGTTACTTGAAAGGCATCTTTTTCACCATATACCCAACAAATGCAAAATGATTTTGCCAATCAGAGAGACATTTGATAATGGGTATAGCCACTGGGTGGAAGTTCACCGGAGGAGCCCACCCAGGCCATCACCCATCCATCCATGCCCATTTGGGAAACATATCTGGGATCTGAATGCCATATTGAGACCACTAATTATGAAGGGCTGACAGTTCATCAGGCTGTAAGAAAAGCCGAGTTCCAAATTATCCCTTGTGAATGTTTGATGACCTGCTTAAAGATTCCAAACTAACAGTTCAGGAATTCATCCTGCTTCCAGTAGGATACATGGTGAAGTAAACATCTTCAAAGGAGTGGAGACACGTGATCAGTGCCTAGATGGCGCTTTCTGACTGGCCAATCCAGATAAAGGAGATTATCTGGATAAAGGAGGGTGTGAGATTGCCCACTTGCATTCTGGATAGCTTCTCCTCATGAATAAGCAGCAGGAATTGAGGTTTCTGCAGTCAGATTGTGAGGTGAATACCTCAGAGTTGAGCAAATTCCATCAAGCTCAGAATGGCAATGTATCCCTCATAGGCACACTGCCAATCTCATTTCTTAATCACTTTGGGAAAATGGATCTTAGCAGCTATTCAGCTATTAAGAATGTTACAATGGACAAGTCTGATAGCATGCACTGGATGCGTTCAATCCTTAGCGGGGGGAAAAAGTTCTAAAATATTTAAGGAAAAGAAAAAGACAAAAGAAAAAGACAAACACCCCTCCCTCTTTTTTTGGAATAAACAGCAACAGGATGACTAAAATATTGACTGTGACCCCTGAAGAGGCCTGAAGTAGCTTCAGGGGAACAGAGAAAATTTAATCTCCCCCAGCATTGTCCAGAAAAATTCCACATGTGGTTAATTTTTTTAGAGTGTAAACATTAGATTCATATATAACAGTGCATAACAGCGCAACTGGCCAGTGTGTGTGCCTGTGTGTGTCTTTTACAGGTAGTCCTTGACTACCATTCATTTAGTGACCACTCAGAGTTACAACAGCACTGGAAAAAGTGACCTAGGACCATTTTTCATAAGCTGCAAAACCATTGCAACAGCCCCATAGTCTTGTGATCAAAATTCAGACGTTTGGCAACTGACTCAGATTTAGGATGATCGCCTTTTGTGAGCTTCTGCCAAGCAAAGTCAATGGAGAAGCCAGATTCACTTAACAATCATTATTACTAACTTTACAAATGCAGTGATTCACTTAACAGCTGTTGCAAGAAAGGTCATAAAATGGGGCAAAACTGTCTTGGCAATTGTCTCACTTAGCAACAGAAAACATGGGCTCAGTTGTGGTCGTAGGTCAAGGGCTACCTGTGTAGGAGCATTAACAAGCCACTCCCAGTGGCTACTAGGAATGGAACTGATAAGAAATCAAAGGGGAAAGAAAGGGAAAGGTTTAAAAAGACTTGCTGGTCTGTCTTGCAGTTTCTTGTAGAGTCTTTTTTAAAAGAATGAATGGAAAGAGATGAGCCAAGAGTTAAATTCTCCTGCTGGCAAAAGTACACTACAAATGGAAATCCCTCCTAAGTCAATGTTTAAAGTATTGCATTAGCAAAAAAAGGGTTTAACCTAGAGGTTTCCAGCTGTCCACCCTCTTCCAAAGGACAGTCCGTGTCATCTGGTACATCTGGTTGACTTTTTGCAATCAGTTAACCAATTAACCAGCCTGGATATGGACTTTGAACAGTTCACTGCACATCAGACTGCAAAGGGTAACATATAGCGATATGAAGAAGGCCTCACAGCCCTGCCTTCTGCAGATTGACTTAGAACACGGGTCGGCAACCCGCAGCTCCGGAGCCGCATTCAGCTCTTTGAGCCGTCTCCTGCGGCTCCCAGTCGCCTGGTGCACGCGCACCTCTCTGAATGGGCGGAGGTGCACGTGCACCACTCCGAACGGGAGGAGGTGCGCGCGCACCACTCCAAAGGTTTGGAGAGCTGCCGCGGCCCGCAGCAGCTTTCTAAACCGGCACCAGCAGGTCTCCAAACTGCTGTTCAGGCGGAGGTGCGCGCGCAGCTCTCCAAAGGTTTGGAGAGCTGCGCACCTGCGCGCGCACCTCTCCAAACCTTTGGAGAGGTGCACGCGCACCTCCGCCCGAACACCCGTTTGGAGACCTGCTGGTGTTCGAGCGGAGGTGCGGTTTGGAGACCTGCTGGTGCCGGTTTAGAAAGCTGCAGCGGCCCGCAGCAGCTTTCTAAACCGGCACCAGCAGGTCTCCAAACCGCTGTTTGGGCAGAGGTGCGCGCGCAGCTCTCCAAAGGTTTGGAGAGCTGCACGCACAGGAGACCTGCACGCGCAGCTCTCCAAACCTTTGGAGAGCTGCGTGCGCACCTCCTTCTGAACGGACAATGGCGCCGCGTTTGGAAAGCTGCCAGATCCCCCGCAACCTCCAGGTGAAAATCCTCCATTTTCCCTCTCACAGCCCTCCCTTAAAAATTCCGTTCCCAGCGAGGCCCCGGGCTTTTAAAAGCCACCGGGGCCAGGCCGCTGTAGGCGAGGACAAGCTTCCTGGCTCGCTCCCTCTCTTTTCTGCAGGTATTATTTGCTCGAAAGTGTTTAGGTTTATTGCTCAAATGATGTTTCTAATTAGCGCTTTGGACCAGGTCCCTCTATTTTTGAGGGAGGGGAGAGGGAGGAGAAACTTATTGTAAAAAAAAATAGAGGGAAAAGACTCCGCTGGAAGCAATTCCTGCTTTACAAAAGCCACTAGTGCCGAGAACTCCGTTCGGGCGGAGGTGCCCGCGCACCTCTCCAAAGGGAAGACCCGTTGCCGCGCAGGTGCCTCCCATGTTTTTTGCGCATGCGCAAAATGTTTTTTGCGCACATGCATGTGTGGACGCACGCGCACGCACTTTTTGCGGCTCCCACTTTTTTGTTTGTGTGATGGAACCGGTTCTGAGTGGCTCTTTTTGTTTTTCCGGTTGCCGACCCCTGACTTAGAAGAATCCTGCTCCTCCTCTTCTCTTCTGTCTGAAAAGAGTTTTCAGTGAAGAGGTTGTTAGCAGTCTGTCAGAATGAAGGCATCAAAACAGTGGTGGGATTCAGCCGGTTCGCACCAGTTCAGCAGAACCAGTAGCTCATTTTTTGTTGCCCAGGCCCAGAACGGACTTCCGGAAGCGGCATCCACGCAGAGAACCGGTAGTTCACATATATTTGAATCCCACCACAGCATTAAAAGCTTTCCCTTAGATTTGCCAGAGCTTCATCTGTTAAACTGGTATCTGCCACAAAGTATAGTTTCACCACCCTTCAGTTGTTTCTAAAATCCATATGGCTGCTTACAGAGTCTTGGCAGCGAACAGCAATTACCACAAATTTCAGTCAGGTAAATTTGTGTTGTGCCAGCAAGCTCCTTCATCAGATAGCCTTTTTTTTACACTTCTCAATTAATTAATCAATAATTTGTGTCAGTTCCCAGACAGCTTGTCTCGTAGGACTCTTTTATTTTAAAAATCCAAAAATTGCTTGCCAAATGTATTTCACACAGCCATCTCCTCCTCCTCCTCCAGCCAATTTTCAGATATTAAGAAAGCTTTAATGCCTTTCAGATCTGCCCTTTGTCCCTTTCCAAGTCTGCTTTTGCTTACTTTTTCAATTGGAATTCATCTCTCTCTCCCCCCCTCTCCTTTCCTAGTCCATGTCTCCCTTTCTCTAACCAACATTGCCAAGATTACAAAGTATAAAAAATGAAGGTTTAAGCTGATACAGTACCATTTGCTTTACTTCCCACTTGGTTTGGATTTTAAAATTAGGCAACGCTTTTCCAAAATAAAATAAATATGAGACTAGCTTCTAAGCCCCCATTTTTCCTTCGTTCCAACTCTGCTGCAAGTTGATTTGGCTTACACTGAATTTGTATTAAGTTAACTCAGGAATATGAATGAACATCTTTTCATTGTATTTCATTTGCAGGGAGCAAGGGGTATGAATCAATTCACCTCAGATTTCTTTACTAACCTCCAAATCTTGGATCCAGCTGAAGGCCCTTGGTTGAGACCTTTATCGGAAGGTCTGCCACCTTATTCGGAGCGTTTGCACAATGCCTGCTCCTAAGCAAGTTAGTCTGAGAGGCACACCAATACTTGAAATCCAATCTTTTTTTTTTTTTTTTTTTGCTCAGCCTTGCTCTGGCAAGGAGGAAAGGGCAGTGCTCAGTTGGAGCCTTCTCAGATTTCAAGAGGGTAATCCTTATGCAACAAGGAACAGGAATGTCCAGTTGCCTCTTGAAAAAATGCCTTTGGGACAACCAGAACCTGGATGACTGAGAACCTCCATAAAAATTAGCTATGCACTTTGGGATGAACAGCCTTCAAATGGTGCGGGAATATGAACGGATTTCCAGAAAACATTGCCAACTACAGGAACCATTTGCACTTCAGTCTGAGATGCAGACAACACAGACTCATCCCCAACAGGGAGAGCAAAAAAGCAGGAATGACTTCTGAATTCCAATCCCCCATTTGAGTTTCCTTGTGGGAAACTGACAGGGAGCATCAGAAATCTCCTTCCCTTTCCTTCCCAGCAGGAACGAAAGTGGTTGCTGCTGGGTGGGAGAGGGAGGGAGCGAGGGATTGTGAGACTGGCTGGGAAACTGTCACAAAATGTTGACAATGAAGGTCAGATGACTGCAGCAACCAAGCAGCACAGCAGGAACCTGTTGGTCTGAAGCAGCCACAACTTTTCAAAATGTCATTTCTTCAGAAATCAGGAGTGCCAGATTTTGGACATATTCTGTAAGTTAGCCCATCCAAGGTACCTTTGTTCAAAAATGGTTGCCCTATGATACACTGTTTCATCCAGTGAAAGATCATGACAAGAGTTTTAGCAGTATGTAGATTCTCACAGATAAGATAAAATCTTTTGATAACTTCAGTTAAATAAAAATAAAATAAAAGCATAGAATTGAACGAATCAGATAATTTCTGTTCCTGATCCTCTCTGTTTGATGGAAACCATCACTAAGAAATAATATTGCTTGCTTGATCGATTGTTTGACCAATTGATTAAATGTTTATGTCGCCCATCTCTCTACCTAATGTCTTCTTAAAGTGTTAATGGAAGATCAGACATATTGTTTAGTCACTAAGTCATGTCTGACTCTTCGCAACCCCATGAACCTCCCCTCAAGTTCTCCACTGCCTCCCAGAGTTTGCCCAAATTCATGTTCACTGTGTCAAATGTATCAGTTCAGACACATTACTGATAGCTTAATTCTGAAGAGATGTGACCACTATTAAATAATCAAATAAATATTGGTTTGGAATATTTTATTTCAGGTTAGTTTAATGGTGCTGTACTGTACCCATTTCATCTTTACTTCTCTTGATCTTTCTTGATCTTTCTACTGCTTGATCTTTCTACTGCTCATTCAGCTTTCCACTGTAATTATGTGGATTGATCCTGAAATACAGACCTGCAAAGATATATATTCCCTTACAATCACCTGAAGTACAGTTACTACCTCATCTAAAATCAGCATTTCTATCTACAGCAGTGAGTGATCCCAGATTCCTAGCCAAACGTTAATTGAAAATTTTTATTGCTTCAGCTGCCGTTTTCTCATCCATTGGAGGTTTTCGTGCTCTGCCGGGCTGCAAAAATTTCTTAATTGTGGGAATGTTACTTAGTCTTCCTTTAAAAGTCTAAAAAAAGAGGAAAAAATGAAAAAAGTTGAATTTTTACATTTTTTTTAAAAAAATGGCATGGCTAAATAGACATTTTGTCATCTGAACAACCTGCAAGTATTATATTCTGAAAGCTCATTTATTTTAATGCTGCTTTTGATCTTGGTTGCAAACTGTAATCATCAAAAGAGGCATATCTGTCAACACAAGCTTCCATGACAAAAAAATGGTTAAAAGATTTGCTTTGTGTGTGTGGTTTTGAGTAAGCATTGAATCCTAGTGACTGCCCGGAGAAATATCTGCAGTTTTTCTTGGCAGAGTTTTCAGAAGTGGTTTGCCTTGCCTGGTTTCTAGAGCTTTGGGTAGCCCAAAGTCACCCATCTGGCTTCGTACCTAAAGCAGGATAGAACTCGTGGCCTCCTCGTTTCTAGCCTGGTGCTTTAACCAATACACCAACCTGGCACTCAGATTTGCTTTACATTCCAACAGCTGTAGTCAACATGTCATCATTGAAGGAAGATGGAAATTATAGTTCATAACACCTAAAGAGTCTAGGAACATTTACCTAATAATAGATTTTTTCATATGTTTTAGCCTATGCGTATTGCCTGTATCCATTAAGGTTGAAGATACGCATTAAAATGCTAGTAAATACTATAAAGAATTAGAATTCCACATATGCATATTTTCAAACTAGTACGTGGGCAGAAGCTGCTGTAACTGGAAAAAAAAGAGACCCAGATTTGAATTAGGGTCTAGTATCAGAATAACTGCACATTATCTTTCACTATCGGCCTGATGTGTATCAACATACCAGGGGAACTAACTATAGGATATAATTATTACTGGCAGATTGTTTTTGAGTGGCAGCTGAAATGACCACCACCGTATTATGCCTGGTACAGCAAACTACCTTGCACTTCTGTCATTACCAATTGGAGAACATGATTTGGGAACTGATGGGATTTTGATTTGGTGTTGTGCTGCATGTTTTTACTGCTTCCTTACCTCTATTATTTTATTGCTTACAAGAGTAGTTGCTTACCTTTAATAGAGGAAATGTTGAGAGAATATCTGCCTTCAACTCTTCCACCATCAAAATGCTTTCAAATAGTTGAATGTCTGCTCTGGTAAACTCTTTTCCCACAAGGAAGACTTGCCCATGATCTTTGAGCACCTTCAGAGCATAAAACATGTTAAAGACTTATTATATTTTAGATACATATTCAATATTGAAAAGGACTACAGTATTTGAAGGACCTGCAAGTTAGCCAACTGGAGAAGGTCCCATCCTTTTACAGGGAGTCAGTGGATTTTTTTTCTTTAATGTTAACTTGGTGCCGAAAAGGTTGGGGACCTCTAGCTTAGAGGAATTCTACTCTTCTTTATGGCCTCCAGGAACTCAAATGCATGATGTGAAAAAAAGCAAAATGGGAGAAAAGCAAATTGTAACTCTCTTATTATGTACCCATAAAAGTTTCATAAAAGAGTTTGAACATTTGACTTCTGGTAGCGCTGCCGCGCCAAATGGCGGCGTTTCTGAAGCCGCCTGATCTTGGGAAGCGTTAGAGCGCCCGGAGGCAGCGAAAATCAGCTGTCCCGTGCCGCTGAAGTCTCTCCCTCGGGAGAAGAGGGAGAGGCGAGCCTGTTTGGGTAGAGGTAGAGCTCCTCTGTGATTCCCCCAACGCCTGGGGGCTAACGAAGTGAGTTCCCTCGTATCCCAGGCTTTCTCCGCTCCCAGGACGCTTTCACTCCACAAAGGAGTGGAACAAGACGCGACAACTACATCTGCTGCTTAGATGGGATTGTATTTTTTTTCTTTGAGAAGCAGGCAGAGCAAAGCAGGAGGATTTGAATTTTCAAGTTGGATTTTAACTTTAACTCAGATTCATTATCTTCTTCAAGTTTTAAGCTGACTGAAATGGAGTAAAAATGGCGCTGGAACGTTTCTTTCTTGTGTGAATTGACTGTTTTTGAAAATTGTTATATTTTGCAATATAGCAAGAGATATAATTTGCAACTGATTCCATCCAGTACCGGACTTTGTGTATTTGAAAGTTTGTTCTTTTTTTATTGAAGGATAAGGAACTTTGGGAGAAAAACTTTTATTTTTTCTCCCTTCTCCTTTCTTTTTTTTTCTTTTTGAACTTTGATTCTGCTGGGTGAAAGAGGAAATCGAAACTTAAGAGATGGCTGCAAGGCGTGGGGGAGACCCTACAATTTCTAAAAGTATTATTTCTTCACCTTTACCACAAGCCGCAGGGCAGACTTTGACGAAACCTACAGTACAACCACCTTCCCCCCCACCTCCTGCATTTACATTGGCAGACATTCAGCAAGTTGTGATGCAGTCAACACAAGTAATAACACAAGTATTACAGCAAGAAATAAAGGAAACAAAGGAAGAATTTGTTAATCAAAACAATCAAATGAGGGAGGATATAGTGCTTGCACTCCAGGGCTTGGCTGCACATATCGAACGCCTGGATATTCGTGTGTATTCAGTTATGGAGTATGTGGAGAATTTGGAAAATAAAATTATCAGTACTGAACAGAAAATAGACAGAGTAGAGGTTAAAGTTGATAGAACAGAAGATGAACTTACTATATCACAATATAAAAATATGGAATTTGCATTGCGCATCAGAGGCCTTAAAGAGAATCCTAAAGAAGATTTGGAATGGGAAGTAGCACAAGCAGTGGCTCCTGTCTTGAAATGTGAACCTGAAGAATTACTTAAAGAAATGGATAAGACATTTAGGGTTAATTCCTGGATTGCTAGGCAGAAAAATTTACCTAGAGATGTAGTGATTTACTTTTCCAGGAGATCAACCAGAAATTCTATTATCCAGGCTTTCTATTGGGAAAGATTTCAAATTGCAGGTCAAGATATTATAATTTTAAAGGAGATACCTCCAAAAATTCTCAGAAAAAGGAAAGATTTCGCTTTTCTGTCCGATGAGCTTAAGAAGTGACAAATTCAGTTTAGATGGGAAATACCCAATGGAATTGTGGTGAATTATGCAGGGACGAGGTGCAGGTTGGACACAATTTTAAAAGCAAAGGATTTTTATACTAAGGTCCTTAAAGCAGGCTCACCACCGTCTCCTCGAGTTAAAAGAACAGAAGCAAGACAAGAAGATAAACAATTGAGTGAAGGGGCAATGTCATTGCCTCTTCAGGAGATGCAGCAGGCTGAGATTATGGAGCAGAGTTTGGCATTAAAGGAGGACCCGAAAGAACAGAGGATAACTAGGGCTGCATACAAGCGTATGGAAAAAGAGCAAAAAAAGAAGCTTGTATCTGGTCCAACTACGCAAGATGCGGCTGTTTCAGAGCCTGTGGGAGGAGCACGTCCGAAGAGAGCAACAGGTGATCTTCAGGCTATGTTCCAAAGGCTCCTGGTCACCAAAGATGGTGAAGTTCCTGACATGGAATGTTAATGGCTTAAATTCACCACAGAAAAGAAAGAAAGTATTTTATTATTTGAAACAACATAAAAATGACATTGTTTGCTTACAAGAGACACATATTGCATTAAAAGACCAAAAGTATCTGGCTAATTCCCGATTGGGAACACATTTTGCATCTTTTGCTCTGGACAAGAAGGCTGGAGTGGTCATTTATTTAAGAAAAGATTTTTCGGCTAGATTAATTGAATCGGACAAACAAGGGAGACATGTTTGTATTGAATTAATGCTACAAGGAAAGAAAGCTCTTCTTGTTGGATTATATGCTCCAAATCAACAACAGCAAAAATTCTTTAAACTTTTATATCAGAGAATAATTGAATTGGATTACAAATCTATTATTATGATGGGGGATTGGAATGGAGTTTTGGACCCATCTGAAGATAAGAAGGGATCCTTCAAAAACTTTTCTAATTCAAAATTGCCTAAAGCTTTTTTTGATTTGAAGGAGGATCTGGAATTAAGAGACGTATGGCGGGAAAGGAATATGAAAGACAGAGATTTTACTTTTTTTTCGGATAGACATAAATCTTTCGCTAGGATTGACTTTATTTTAATTACTACTGATCTTTTCTCTAGGGTTAAGAACGTTAAGATTTTTCCTAAGACATTGTTGGATCATAGTCCTGTTTGGTTGGAGTTTTTTGCTGAATATGGTAGTAGAAGATCCTGGAGACTAAATGAAAATTTATTTAGAAATGAGGTGTTCTTGCAGAAATGTAGAGAACATGTGAAAGAATTTTTTGTTATGAATATGCATAAAGGTACATCGATGGGAATGGTTTGGGATGCCAGTAAAGCTTATATGAGAGGGGTCTTGATTTATATGAATAATGCTTATAGGCGTAAACAAATGCAAAAACGTATAGATCTTGAGGAAGAGATTAAATCTAAAGAGAAAGATTTTATTTTGAATCCATTGGATAATAATTTAAGGATTTTGATACATTTATTGAAAGAACAATTTAGTATGCTATTGGCTGACCAAGTAGCAACTAATTTGCGTTATGCTAGACATAACACTTTTTGTAATGCTAATAAGCCTGGTAGGTGGTTGGCTTACCAATTAAGGAAAAAACAGAAGTCACGTACTATAGATAGAATAGAATATAATGGAAAAGAAGTCTATCAAAAAAGCTGATTAAGAGGAGTTTTTTAGATTTTTATTCGAAATTATATTCTAGAGAAAATATACAAGTTTTAGATATAGATAAGTATTTACAGGAAGCTCATTTTCCGAGACTTTCAAAAGAACAACTTGAGATGAATCGCCTAATAACTTCAGAGGAAATTTCTTTAGCTATTAAACAGTTGAAAGTGGGCAAGGCCCCGGGAACAGATGGATTAACAGCAATTTATTATAAAAGGTTGTTGGTTGAAATGATTGAACCTTTAAAGATCTTGTTTAATGAAATTCAGACTGGAGGAGCAGTTCCTCCATCTTGGAGGACAGCTTTTGTATCATTGATACCAAAGGAGGATCAAGACCTTACTCAACCTAAAAATTATAGACCTATATCGCTTTTGAATACAGATTATAAGATTTTTGCTAAAGTACTGGCTAATAGATTAATGCAAGTTTTGAAACAATTGATTCATAGTGATCAATCAGGATTCATATCAGCAAGGTATATGAAATATGTAAGACAAATTGTAAATTTGCTTGAATATTTGGATAAGAACAACCAAGTCCCTGCAGCATTGATATTTTTGGATTCAGAGAAAGCTTTTGATCAATTGAATTGGCAATTCTTAATGAGAGTTGTTGAGGAGATGAATTTTGGAGAAGGATTTCTACATTCTATTAAAGCTATATACCAACAACAAACTGCACAAATTATAATAAATGGGGGGCTAACAGAGATGTTTAAAATTGAAAAAGGTACAAGACAGCGATGCCCCCTATCACCATTATTGTTTGTTCTAACTTTAGAGATTTTATTAATTAAAATTCGAGAGTACTCTATGATAAAGGGAATTAAAATAAAACAGAATGATTATAGATTGAGAGCTTTTGCTGATGACTTGGTTGTGACAGTATCTCAACCGATACAGTCGGTTATAGATTTGATGGAAATTATAACTCAGTATGGTAAGGTTTCTGGGTTTAAGGTAAATAGTAATAAGACTAAGATATTATCTAATAATATATCTATGAGTGAAAGGGAAATGTTAATTAAACTAACAGGTTTTGAAATAGTAAAAAAGGTTAAGTATTTAGGAGTGTATATTGCAGCTTCAAATGTAAAATTATATAAGAATAATTATGAAACATTATGGTTGAAGGTACAAAGGGATTTAAATAATTGGAAAAAATTACAATTATCTTTATTGGGAAGAATCGCAGTTGTTAAAATGAATGTTCTGCCAAAATTTCTCTTTTTGTTCCAAATGATACCTATATTGAAAAAGGATGCCAACCTTGATGAATGGCAGAAGGGTATTAATAAATTTATTTGGGCGGGGAAAAAACCAAGAGTTAAATTTAAGATTTTACAAGATGCTAGGGAAAGAGGGGGACTCAAGGCACCAAATTTGAAACTGTATTATGATGCGGTGGCCTTGACATGGGTTAGTGATTGGCTTAACTTAACTAATAAGAGAATACTTCACCTTGAGGGTTGGGATTTGGTATATGGGTGGCATGCATATTTGCTTTATGATAAGAAGGTGGATAGGGCTTTTAAATCTCATATTCTTAGAAGTGCCTTGTTGCGTGTCTGGAAAAAGTATTATTATAAGTTAAATTATAAAATACCGATTTGGGGAATTCCTGGACAAGCGATAGAAGGTGTATCTATGGGAGTGGGTTTGGATATGTTTTCCTATAAGGAATTACGTAGATTGGAAGGGAATGATTGGCAACTTAAATCATTAGAGGAGTTAAGACAAGAAAACATAAGTTACTCTTGGTTTCAATATACTCAATTGAAAGCTAGGTGGAAGTTGGATCAGAAGGTTGGCATCACAATTATAGATGAAAATTTAGTAAAACAAATTAGAGATTTAAATCGTGCACATATAAAGAGGATATATAATGTTTTAATCGAACTGGACTCGGAAACGGAATTGGTTAAAGATTGTATGATAAAGTGGGCACAAAATATTCAGGAACCAATTTCGCTGGATACTTGGGAGGTAATTTGGGTTAGAAATGTTAAATTTACTCAGGCTCAAAATTTAAGAGAAAATTTTTATAAAATGTTTTATAGATGGTATCTGGATCCCAAAATGTTGTCTAACATGTATCCTAACTTACAGTCTAAATGTTGGAGATGTGGTAGTTTAGAAGCCACCTATTTTCATATGTGGTGGACTTGCAGAAATATAAAAGCTTTTTGGGTTAAAATTTGGTGGAACATTCAAAAGATTTTTAAGAGAAAGATAAAGTTCTCTCTGCAATTGTTTCTATTGGGAATTGTTGTAGATTGTGATGTTAAAGAAACTAACTTGATGTTGAATTTGATAACAGCAGCACGGTTACTGGTGGGACAATACTGGAAGAAGGATAGTTTGCCTACAATAGAAGAATGGGTGTTTAAAGTTTCGAATCTTGCAGAAATGTCTAAGATTTCTGCTTATTTGAAGGATCATTCACAAGAAAGATATATTTCAGTTTGGAGGAGATGGATAGATTATATTCAGAATAAATATGGGACTAAAAAGTTCCATTTAGCTTATGAGTAGATTTTAGAGGGATATTGTTATTAATTTTAGTGTTAGTACTTTGTATGTATTTATGTTAAAGGGGAGTTAAAGCACATTATGAATTTGGTTAATTTTATATTATGGATAATCTTTAGCTAGAATATGATTATTATAACTATACCCTGTATTTAGCTCTGGGAAGTGGGGGGGAAGGGGGTGGTTTGGGGTGGGTGGGATTTTGGGATGTATTGTAAAATCTTGTTTTTGTAAAACTCTTTAATAAAAAAAAAGAGCTTGAACATTTTCCGTATTGGTTTTAGAAGTCATGTTAAGTAACCTCTTTTTTATAAGTATTTTCCAGGATCTCTCATGCAGCACATGGAATTGATATCACATAGGCAACTGGACAATTAGGTTCATCATTCCATGGTCTCCCTTTCTTGGTAATTGGAGAATAAAAAGATGCACAAGTAGAGCATCTTTGTGTGTGTTTCAGTGGTGCCATGCTAAGATTAAAGTATACAAAATTATACTCAGACCATATATTTTGGAACAATGCATGATTTTGTACTTCCTGCTCCAGCCATCATTGTAAACCTTCCTGATCAGGAGAAAGATATCTTACAATAAGTTGATTAGTATTCATTGCTATTCTGACAGAATGTTCCACAAGCATCTCTCTGTCTACTGGGCAGTTAAACACATCTAATTGTAAATTAAAACCCAACATTGACCCCATGCTGTGTTTCATAATATTCAAAAGCTGTTGCTGAGAGCAGTGTCCTTTCCGCCTGAGGGTAAGGTCAGATAGATATGGGTTTGTAAACTGCGATTCTGAATGAACATTTCTGCCATGCCTTCAGAGGACAGTATTTACTGAAGATACGGAGGAAGTTGGCAGAATTGTTCTCTCACTGAGGAGAGTTCCCAGCATATCCAACTGGCCTACACCAGTTTGGAAAGAGAGAGTAGGGTTTTGCTGTTGCTGCTGCTTGTTGTGCTCCATTTCTGAAGTAACCACGTCCATCACCTTAGCTTCCCTTTTGCTCCCTACCTTTTCATAGGCTGGGAAATATCTGGTGGAGGCTTTTTCCAGGATTGTCTGTAGAGGTGAATTTTACAGTTCAGGAGTGAGGAACAATGTCCTTTTTATGACTTGTGGAATTCTGGAAGTTGGTCCACAAGTCATAAAGGGGGCCACTGTTCCCCACCTCCATTACAGGGCATGCTTGGAATTTCAATATTTTACCTATACTTCTGAGAAGATGTCACTTGCTTAATATTTAGATCAAAAGTCTTATGAGACAGTTTTGCTGTATATCACACACAAACACAAGGTAATATGCTCACCGTTTTTTAACTTTTGTAGAGCTTCTTTTGAGTCAATGAATTGTTCTTCAAACTAGTAAACAGAAAAGACAAAAGATTTCTATGGCTTCCAAAATTATTGCAAGTGGCAGATTCATCTCCATGTCCACCATCCTTGACAGAGATTTGTAAGAAAAGGAACTCCATATTCCAAAAGGAAATTGGAGACCTAGATTTACTGAGTTAAGTTGTGACAACCCACCCAACTATAGTTAAGTCAAACCATGACTAAAGGGAAACATAGTTTAACATGAGGTAGGAACCCAACAAATAAGACACAAACACAATGATGATAAAGTAGTGGAAGTTAATCACTTAATACATTTTAGGAAAAAAATATGGATTTCCACAATGTCAGAATCATGAAGTTTGTTCATTACAAATTTCTATTTGAGAATTAAAATGGACCCACCTTGGCAACAATAGATTCCAACACAAACATTATTAATTAAGAGGAGTTTGGAAGACTCACCTCAATCCCAGCTGCAGCCAACATCCACCTTATGGTTTCCATTCGCCCTCTTCCTTTGAAGTAGTGAAGCTTTGGTTTTCCAGCCATGGTTCTACTAAACTGTTATCCTGTGTGGTGGAATGTGGTCTGGATTCCCAGGAGCGAGGGAATGCATTCCAGAGGAATAAGAGACAATGAAGTTTAGATAGTTTGACTTTGAGAAAGAGAGTTAAGACACCTCCTAGCAATTTTCAGAATATACCTTTAATGATGCAAGTAGTTGCTTTAATTTGGCAATATTTGTCTATAGACGAGGAACAATAAAGGAACAGGTTTAGAAATAACTCTATTTAATTTAATTTAATTTAATTTAATTTAATTTAATTTAATTTAATTTAATTTAATTTAATTTAATTTAATTTAATTTAATTTAATTTAATTTAATTTAATTTAATTTAATTTAATTTAATTTAATTTAATTTATATACCGCCCTTTCCCGTAGGACTCAGGGCGGTTTACAGGGCATAAAAAACGTCAATACAAAAATTAAGAACAATTAAAAAGGTTAAACTAAATCCCTGAAAAAAATATAAAACATATAAAACCCCAGTTAAAACCCCAATTAAAACTCAGCCTGGGCCGGAAAGCTCGAAGAGCCAGGTCTTCAGGTCTCGGCGAAATGATCAAAGGTCGGGGGGCAGTCCTAAGCTCCACGGGCAGTTGGTTCCAAAGGGCAGGCGCACCCACTGAGAAGGCCCTCCCCCTGGGTGTTATCCGCCGGCATTCTTTTACCAGCGGCACCCTGAGAAGGCCCTCCCTGTGGGAGCGCACTGGACGAAGGGAACTTGATGCCAGCAGCAGGTGTTCCCTCAGATATCCTGGACCCAAGCCATTTAGGGCTTTATAGGTCATCACCAGCACCTTTGTCTGTTTTGGTTTGGGGAGCTGGCACCTGCTACATTAAATATATAAATATAAATATAAATCTTATGAAGATACAGATACACTCAGGCAGACCAATATACATTTTACAATGCTTTTTTATACATTGGTTTTAGCAAAAAACCAATTTTATAGCAACATCTTTAAGATTACAGAATTGCCCCTGCCGCCACCTTCTCCTCACATTTCTACCTTTGAATACTGACCCGTTGAGAAACCTCAGTAAACACAGGCTCTTCTTAATGCAAGCAATGTATTCTGTGCACCTTCAATATAGAAAGCTCCCAAGCTCCACCTTCTGACCGAAGAGAGATAAGAAGCAGCCCAGATGAAGGAGGAACTTCACTGGTGGCCAAGAGAAGAATTTCAGTGCCTTTTCCCCAGCAGAACAGCTGGCTTTCAAGTCAATCCATATTGGGAAAAAGTGGCCCACACACAGAGCATGATGCAGCTGGTTATGCATCTGTTTCGGCAGGTGTATGTAAGGCACATAGCATTTTTTTTTGGTACTACCTCCTCTAAACCTCCTTCAGTCAATAGGCTGGTAGATGGAGAAAAGCCCTTTCTATAAAAGGATCCTTTGTCTGGCAAAGGGTCAGTTTGGTGAAGTTTGCTTAAAATGTTTGCCTGGTGTAGGACCTTTGTTGCTATTGTTCAGTTGCTAAGTCATGTCCAGTTCTTCATGACCCCATGGACCTTTGCACGCCAGGCCCCCCTGTCCTCCGAAGCCTCCAGAGTTTGCCCACGTTCATGTTCATTGCATCATCTAAACATCTCCATCCCCTTCTCCTTTTGCCTTCAATCTTTCCCAACATCAGGGTCTTTTTCAAAGAGTCCTCTCTTCTCATTATGTGGCCAAAGTATTAAGAAAAATAATCAAGTAAAAAGTAAAAAAAAAAGTAACCAAGTGTGTTGGGGTTTTGCTCCATGCCTCAAATGCCTGTTTGTTTCTCCAGCCACAATAACGCATTTCACAGAGCAGCCTCCTCACTTGACCAAAATGTCATGAGATGGGTCCTATGCTGGCTGGTTTCTGACAAGGATGGGCAGGCTCTCAAAATCCTGAAGATGCCCCTTTCCTTTTTACTTTGATTTTCAGTTTAGCAATAAGCTCCTCAGAAGTATTAGAGGGAATCAACAAAAAAGGCATCTTACAAAATGCTTATCAATGGAAAATTGTGATGGAATGTTGTCTGGATTCCCAGGAGAGAGGGAGCGCATTCCAGAGGTCCAAGAGACAGCACAGTTTAGATGGTTTGTGTGGGAGAAAGAGAGTGAAGACGGCTCCTTCCTAATAGTTCCCAAGGTATATTTTTTTTTAAATTGAAGAGTTTTGCAAATACATTTTAAACATAAAAAACATAAAAACCCATCCCCCCACCCCCACCCAATTTCCCCTCCCTCTCCCTCCCCCCCGACTTCCCAGAGCAAATACACGGATGGGCCTACCTTTTCATAGACTGGGAGGTACCTGGTCACGGCCTTTTCGATAAAGGCAGCAAGTTGCTTCTCTTTTTGCTCAGGTGAGGAAAAGGGGTAGTACAAAACAAGGCCCATCAGGTCCATGGTCCCTTCCGCGTACATGTTAATTCTTTGATGATAGACAGGAGAAATGTTACATCACACTTCAACAAGCATTAAATTTAACTTAGCTTACTGTCATTTACACACTTGTTTTCAAAAAATGAAGTGTATGTTTGTAGAAAAGGAAAATTATTTTTGAGCTTGGAGTTAAAAGATAAGTAATTTATAACAAAGTTTGGGAATAAATAACAGAATAACAGAATTTGAGGAGACCTTGGAGGTCTTCTAGCCCAACCCTCTGCTCAGGCAGGAAACCCTATACATTCCATACAAATCTCATGATGAGCACCCACAACTTATGGAGACATTTCATTCCACTGATTAATTGTTCTGACTGTCAGGAAATTTCTCCTTAGTTCTAGGTTAGTTTCCATCCGTTGCTTCTTGTCCTGCTTTCAGATGCTTTGGAGAATAGCTTGACTCCCTCTTTTTTGTGGCAGCCCCTGAGATATTGGGTCACTGCTATCATGTCACCCCTCACCCTTCTTTTCATTAAACTAGACATACCCAATTCCCGCAACCATTCCCTATATGTTTTAGCCTCCAGTCCCCTGATCATCTTTGTTGCTCTTCTCTGTACTCTTTCTAGGGTCTCAACATTTTTATATCGATATTTACATTGATGTATCTTTGAAGACAAAGATGTCTTTGAAGAACTGCAAAGATATCTCAACCAAGAAATTGAACCCTCATTGTGTTTTCTAGAGAATACTCTGTTACCAAATGAAGATTTCACAGAACAAGAAATCCAATCAAATTTACTTAAAGAGAATATGAACACTATGAATAAAAACCTATCAACAGATATACTGCATGGGGTTCTAAAAATCAAGAAGGAAATAAAAGTGAGAATCTCAGAGAATAATTGGAATAATTTCTCTTTGTTGGATTTACAAAAGACTGTTTAAGGAACTAAAGAAATTTATAATAAGGAATAACAACCACCAGCATGGATTACAGAGGGGAAAAATTGTCTTATATGAAGAAGAAGAAGAAAAAGAAAAAAGCACTATAAAGTTGGTTTATTTCATTAGGGATAAAATAAATTACATCGTTACTCTGAGTGATTCTAGATTATTGATATTTCAGTCGATTTGCTTAGAATGGGTAGGATGGAAAAGCTTTGTCCTAATAGTTATTTTATGTAATTATAATTTTTAATACTTAAACTAGTTCTAAATTTTAGTGTTTATCTTTAGCTTAAGTATAGAGGTTTGTTGAGATTATTTTTTTAAAGGAAAATTATTTCTTTTTGCTATGTTGTAAGGAACCGTGATTGCACAGTGGTTAGAATGCAGTACTGCAGGCTAACTCTGCATTCCCACAGCCAGGAGTTCGATCTTCACAGGCTCAAGGTTGATTCAGCCTTAGCCTTCAAATGGTGTAGGAATACGAACGTATTTCCAGAAAACATTGCAGACTACAGGAACCATTTGCACTTCAGTTTGAGATGCAGACAACACAGACTCATCCCCAACAGCCTGGGCCTGTCTTCAACAGTGAAGGGACACAGGGCAGAAAAATATCCTGCAGCCAAGAAGGCTCCACACATATTTGCACTACTCAGGTGACCCTGAAGACACAGGTAAACCACTTCAACAACTCTCTGAATGAATGCAAATAACCAGCTGTCCGCAAGGGATATAAATCCTTCCATTCCCCACCATCCAGTCAGAGCCGAGGAAGCTTCTTGGATGAGAACCGAAATGTCTTCAAAGAATAAAACAAGAAAGTCCAGTTGCCTCCTGAAAAAGCGCCTTTGAGACATGCCCACAGATCTTTCTCAAGGTGTAAGGAGGCTGGTGGGATAATTGGACGGTTGAAAAACTGTTTCCACTCAGCTGTTTATTTTCATAGACTGCCTTTCTGCAAATATTAGGTCAGGGATCATGCAAGAGAACTGAAATGGGGATTGATTGAACCAGGGGTTTCAAAGTTTCGCAAGCTCTGTTCATTAAAAAAAAATATTCCTGGAATAAGAGACAAAATGATCGTCCTTGGAGGGGTTGAGAGGGGTTGAATATCAGCCAGAAAATCTCAGCCTTTCTGCTGCATCTTAAAATGGTTATGGCTACCCCCTTGTGGTGTTGCGTTCAAGTGAGTTTTCTTGTTGTTAAGACTCTCACAGAAGCCCATCAAATTCTGGTGGATTTCTAGAGTTCCGAGGAATTAATTTGACTGATTGATTCTGTGCCTCCTAGCAGCCACATAGATCAATCCTCTCCATGACAGCAAACAGTTGGAAAAACAAGGGTTCAGCCCCCAGATACCCAACCAAGGAATCAGAATCGTAGGATTGGAGGAACTTCGGAGGTCTTTATGTCGACTCCCTTGCCAGTTCAGGAATCCACATATTTCAATAAATAATTCAAGGGTGACCCTGAAGATGGATCCGCGGTAGATTTGATAAAGAAACTCAAGCCTCAGGTTTGAGGATGCTAAGCTATTAGCCTTGGTCCTGTTCAGCTGCTATTCTTACAAGCATTCTTTCTCCCCAGATATGCGGGTTTTTATTATTAGTCCCTCTTCCAAGTAGCAGAAGACCAGACAAAGCAAACCTATAGAAGAGGGGACCCTGCCTTTGTGCCATTTTATTGTCTCCACAAAGCATGAGCTTTCTTCAATGCCCCTTAAATCTCAGTTCATGTTTCACTTGAGGCAGCTCCAAGACCCAAAAGGCTATTGCATCTGCGAGAAATGCCCAGATGCCACATAATGTGTTTCTTGACAATGGTGTGATGCATGAAAACAGACATGCGTGCTTAAATGTTGAAGTGAGCGAGTGGCCTTAGAAATGGAATCAGTCAATCAATCTATGCATACCTAGGTACGTCGCCTTTAATACAGGACATGTGTTATATGAAAAAAATCTGTTCTGTGCCAGTCATGGTTATGACATGAGAAATGCTGGCGCTTTTCTGTGAGCAGCTCCTGGGTGTGGCGAGATAATGTCCAAGTAACACAAATAAGGCATTCACAACCTCTGTAAGAGCCAGGTCCATGGCAAAGAGCCACGCCTGAGGTCCACTTCTCTTCAGCCATGAGCAGCAGTATGGGTCCCTTGCATGCCTGGCTGAAGAATTCTGGGAGTTGAAGTCCACAAGTCATAAAAGGGCCAAATTTGAAGACCTCTGATAAAGAGGAAGGGCTTTTCTACAGTTCAGTCTTAAGTATAAACCAGTTGGAAAAAAGCTGATGTAAGAACTCCCATTCAGATTTCAGTCCCTTACCCCACATACCCTCATCCATGATTCCCTCTTATACAGGTAGTCTATTTGTTTATTGACTATTCAAAATTACAACAGCACTGGAAAAAGTGGCTTACGACAGTTTTTCACACTTAAGACCTTTGCGGCATCTCCGTGATCAGGCGATCAAAATTCAGACGCTTGGCAAGTGTCATGTATTTATGACGGTCGCAGTCTTCCAGGGTCATGTGATCCCCATTTGCAAACTTCAGACAAGCAAAATCAACGGGGAAGCCAGATTTCACAATCGTATTACTAACTTAACAACGGCAGTGATTCACTTAACAACTATGGCAGGAAGGGTCGTAAAACTCACTTAACAACTGTCTTGCTTAGAAATGGAAATTGGGGGCTGGGTTGTGGTTGTGAGTGGAGGACTACTTGTATGTAACTCCTTCTCATTTGGTATATCCACAATCAATGGGAGAAAGGAAGGAATCAGCTTCCAAGACTGCAGTTTTCCATTAATGAACTTGTTAAAAAAAAGTCCCAAACTTTTACCAACCCAGTAACCCAGTTGTATATAAATGTATGCAAAAATGAGGCAAATATATTGGTTGCTGCTAGTGTGCAAGGAATTGCTCTAATAAAATGCAATCAACTATCCATATAGTCACCAGAAGCTGACCTCAAGTGGAAGGTGACTTTATATAGGTTACTAGACAACCTGTACCCTGCTGGGTCATTGTTATATAGAGAAACAGAATGACCAAGGGAGAGCAAAAAAGCAGGAATGGCTTCCAAATTCCAATCCCCCATTTGAGTTTCCTTGTGGGAAACTGACAGGGAGCATCAGAAATCTCCTTCCCTTTCCTTCCCAGCAGGAACGAAAGTGGTTGCTGCTGGGTGGGGGAGGGAGGGAGTGAGGGATTGTGAGACTGGCTGGGAAACTGTCACAAAATGTTGACAATGAAGGTCAGATGACTGCAGCAACCAAGCAGCACAGCAGGAGCCAGTTGATCTGAAGCAGCCACAACTTTTCAAAATGTCATTTCTTCAGAAATCAGGAGTGCCAGTAAATACTAATCAAATAAATATTGGTTTGGAATATTTTATTTCAGGTTAGTTTAATGGTACTGTACTGTACCCATTTCATCTTTACTTCTCTTGATCTTTCTTGATCTTTCTACTGCTTGATCTTTCTACTGCTCATTCAGCTTTCCGCTGTAATTATGTGGATTGATCCTGAAATATACAGACCTGTAAAGATATATATTCCCTTACAATCACCTGAAGTATGGTTACTGCCTCATCTAAAGTCAGTATTTCTATCTACAGCAGTGATCCCAGATGCCCAGCCAAAATTTAATGGAAAGTTTTTATTGCTTCAGCTGCCATTTTCTCATCCGTGGGAGGTTTTCGTGCACTGCCAGGCTGCAAAAATTTCTTAATTGTGGGAATGTTACTTAGTCTTCCTTTAAAAGCCTAAAAAAAGGAAAAAAGGCAAAAAGTTTAGAAGGAAAAAATGAATTTGTACATTTTTTTAAAAAAATGACATGGCTAAATAGACATTTTGTCATCTGAACAACCTGCAGTTATTACATTCTGAAGGATCATAAACTCTGTAATGTATTGGGTTTTACTTGAACTGCTTTTCACGTGTCTTTTGAATGCTGCTTAATGTTGCTCCATTGGTGTGTCTGTGTAACGGTCACTGACTAGCCAGACATGCAGTCTCCAGGAAGATCATTGGATGATTTGGGGCGGGAATGGGTTCCTTTAAGTTTAAACCTATTGGCCGCCGCCAAGTGGCCAACCATATAAGTAGCTGCGCAGAAGCCTCTGTTTCAGTTCTGTTCCTGTTTGTCTCAATAAAGCAATGTTCCTGTTTGCAACCTCTCGTCTCACTTCCTGCCTCCAAAGAACTCACTACACAACAACCTCTAAGAGGGATTCTAAGATGGCGGCTGCGGCTGCATTGGCTCTCGAAGATGAAAAGTTTGGGGAGGGATATAAGGAATATAGGCCACATGATTGAGAAGGTTTTAATGTGTTTGAGCAACGTGGTAGGACTAAGCAGCAAGATGGCTGTTTCCAAAGGAGGCAGAGGAGGAGAGGTCCTGGGGCTTATGGAGCAAAGGAAGATAGAGAGGCTTTTGGAGGAGTTGGAGGTAGCGGTAGAGTGCTCCAGGGGCAAAAAGGAGCAAGGCCCCTTTAAGGAAAAGATGGAAGAGACATGATCAGAAAAGGGAAAGGAGGAGAGGTTGTTGTTAAGGAATACAAGCTAATTTGAGAGCTAAACCACATGGAGCTCTGTTTCCATCTGTCATGTTTGCCATTGTTTGCTCCCTAGAGATTAAAATGGACATTCTGAAACTTAAGCTGGCCACAAACAAGGAGTGTTTATCGGAGTGGTCACCCTCTGAGAGCTGTATGCAACAAAATTTCATTTTGATCTATGACGATTGGTGAACATTCAAAGTGACAATAAAGTTGTTGTTAATTTATTTTAATGCTGCTTTTGATCTTGATTGCATATCTGTCAACACAAGCTTCCATGATTAAAAAAAATGGTTAAAAGATTTGCTTTGTGTGTGTGGTTTTGAGTAAGCATTGATTCCTAGCAACTGCCCAGACAAATATCTGCAGTTTTTCTTGGCAGAGTTTTCAGAAGTGGTTTGCCTTGCCTGGTTTCTAGGGCTTTGGGTAGCCCAAAGTCACCCATCTGGCTTCGTACCTAAAGCAGGATAGAACTCGTGGTCTCCTCGTTACTAGCCTAGTGCTTTAACCACTACACCAACCTGGCACTCAGATTTGCTTTACATTCCAACAGCTGTAGTCAACATGTCATCACTGAAGGGAGATGGAAATTATAGTTCATAACACCTAGAGTCGAGGTACATTTACCTAGTACCTAGGAACATTTACCTAATAATAGATTTTTTCTTAAGTTTTAACCTATGCGTATTGCCTGTATCCATTAAGGTTGAAGATACACATTAAAATGCTAGTAAATACTATAAAGAATTAGAATTCCATATATGCATATTTTCAAACTAGTAGGTGGGCAGAAGCTGCTGTAACTAGGGTCTAGTGTCAGAATAACTGCACATTATCTTTCACTAGTGGCCTGATGTGTATCAAGATACCACGGGAGCTAACTATGGGATATAATTATTACTGGCAGATTGAGTTTGAGTGGCAGCTGAAATGACCACCACCTTATTACCAAATGCACAGGTACAGTATAGGTGGTACCTCACTCAATAGTAGTGACTGTGAGATGGATCTTGGAGTCCTAGTGGACCATCACTTAAATATGAGCCAGCAGTGTGCTGCAGCTGCCAAAAAGGCCAACGCAGTGCTAGGCTGCATTAACAGAGGGATAGAATCAAGATCACGTGAAGTATTAATACCACTTTACAATGCCTTGGTAAGGCCACACCTGGAATACTGCATACAGTTTTGGTCACCACGATGGATTAGGGGACTGGACGCTAAAACATATAAGGAACAGTTGCTGGAATTGGGTATGTGTAGTTTAATGAAGAGAAGGGCAAGGGGTGATATGATAATATCTCAGGGGCTGCCACAAAGAAGAGGGAGTCAAGCTATTCTCCAAAGAGCCTGAGGGCAGGACAAGAAGCAACGGATGGAAACTAACCAAAGAGAGAAGCAACCTAGAACTAAGGAGAAACTTCCTGACAGTAAGAACAATTAACCAGTGGAACAACCTGCCCCCAGAAGCGGTGAATGCTCCAACACTGGAAGTTTTTAAGAAGAGACTGGACAGCAATTTGTCTGAAATGGTATAGGGTTTCCTGCCTGAGCAGGGGGTTGGACTAGATGACTTCCAAGGTCCCTTCCAACTTTTTTGTGATGATGATGATGATGGTGCCTGGTACAGCAAACGACCTTGCACTTCTGTCATTACCATTTGGAGAACATGATTCAAGAACTGATAGGATTTTGAGTTGGTGTTGTGCTGCATGTTTTTACTGCTTGCTTACCTACTCTTGTTTTATTGCTTACCTTCAATAGAGGAAATGTTGAGAGAATATCTGCCTTCAACTCTTCCACCATCAAAATGCTTTCAAATAGTTGAACATCTGCTCTGGTAAGCTGTTTTCCCACAAGGAAGTCTTGCCCATGATCTTTGAGCACCTTCAGAGCATAAAACATGTTAAAGACTTATTGTATTTTAAATACATATTCAATATTGAAAATGACTATTTGAAGGACCTGCAAGTTAGCCAACTGGAGAAGGTCCCATCCTTTTACAGGGAATCAGTGGATTTTTTCCCCTTTAATGTTAACTTACAAACCGAGCTTTAATTTCAAGAGACACGTCTCAAGGGTTTCTTAAGAAAAACTAAAATGTCATCCTATGCACAGAGAATGAGCAGAACCGCCTCACAGCCCACTTTTCAATTTTGGAAAATATCCAGTGGGGTACAGTTCTTCATTTCTCCTTGTCCTCTTAACTTAGAGCAGGGGTCCCCAACCCCCGGTCCATGGACCAGTACTGCGCTGAGGCATGCCAGCAACTGGTCTGCACAAACATGCCAAGCCCCATCCACGAGATGCAGGCAGCACACAAAACCACACACCCTCCGGTCCACGGAAAAACCTCTCTCCACGGAACCGGTCCCTGGTGCCCAAAAGGTTGGGGGACCTCTGGAGAAAAGCAAATTGTAATTCTCTTATTCTGTATCCATAAAAGTTTCATAAAAGAGTTTGAACATTTTCCCTGTTGGTTTTAGAAGTTATGAAGTTACTTAATAGCCTCTTTTCTATAAGTATTTTCCAGGATCTCTCATGCAGCACATGGAATTGATATCACATAGGCAACTGGACAATTAGGTTCATCATTCCATGGTCTCCATTTCTTGGTAATTGGAGAATAAAAAGATGCACAAGTAGAGCATCTTTGTGTGTGTTTCAGTGGTGCCATGCTAAGATTAAAGTATACAAAATTATACTCAGACCATATATTTTGGAACAATGCATGATTTTGTACTTCCTGCTCCAGCCATCATTGTAAACCTTCCTGATCAGGAGAAAGATATCTTACAATAAGTTGACTAGTATTTATTGCTATTCTGACAGAATGTTCCACAAGCATCTCTCTGTCTACTGGGCAGTTAAACACATCTAATTGTAAATTAAAACCCAACATTGACCCAATGCTGTGTTTCATAATATTCAAAAGCTGTTGCTGAGAGCAGTGTCCTTTCTGCCTGAGGGTAAGGTCAGATAGATATGGGTTTGTAAACTGCGATTCTGAATGAACATTTCTGCCATGCCTTCAGAGGACAGTATTTACTGAAGATACGGAGGAAGTTGGCAGAATTGTTCTCTCACTGAGGAGAGTTCCCAGCATATCCAACTGGCCTACACCAGTTTGGAAAGGGAGAGTAGGGTTTTGCTGTTGCTGCTGCTTGTTGTGCTCCATTTCTGAAGTAACCACGTCCATCACCTTAGCTTCCCTTTTGCTCCCTACCTTTTCATAGGCTGGGAAATATCTGGTGGAGGCTTTTTCCAGGATTGTCTG
>NW_027673448.1:0-35133 GCF_964194415.1 Vipera berus
ATTATCCACAGCACGGATTCTCACACACAGCGATTTTCCTGTGCAAAATACAAGTGTTTTGTTATATGCACTAACCTATAACCGTGCCAACCTAGCAGTTCGAAAGCACGTAAAAATGCAAGTAGAAAAATAGGGACCACTGCGGTGGGAAGGTAACAGCGTTCCGTGCGCCTTTGGCGTCTAGTCATGCCGGCCACATGACCACGGAGACGTCCTCGGACAAGCGCTGGCTCTTCGGCTTTGAAACAGAGATGAGCACTGGCCCCTAGAGTCGGAAACGACTAGCAGGCATGTGCGGGGGAACCTTTACCTATCCAAATATGGTAAAGGTAAACAGCGTTCGGTGCGCCTTTGGCGTCTAGTCATGCCGGCCACATGACCACGGAGACGTCCTCGGACAAGCGCTGGCTCTTCGGCTTTGAAACGGAGATGAGCACCGGCTCCTAGAGTCGGAAACGACTAGCACGCATGTGCGGGGGAACCTTTACCTTTACCTTTTTATAACCGTGCAGTGTTATATGTAGGTACTACACCACCTCAACCCCCATAGATGGTTTTATTCCTGTTATTCCAAATTGGGCCAGTGAAATGGCAGCTAAATCTTGAGAGTATCAAGGGATAAAGTATTCGCGTTGAGGGCTGGTTTGAAAGCTTCCCTTCTTTTTAAGTTTAATATTATTATTTTTTTGTGATTACAGTATTCTTGCTGCTGTCAGCATATATAACATCAAAGTTCCATTTTTCCCCCCAAGATCTTTGTCCATTAAGCCTAAAAGAAAAAGTCTCCGTTTTATCTTTAAATATACTTTAAGAATCTTCGGTACTAAGATGTGAATCTTTTCCCAATATTTTTTTGCTTTATTGTAAGTCCAGCATAAATGGTGAAAAGTTTCTCCTTTACATTTACATTTCCAACATTCATTTGAAGTACCCTTTATACATTCGTGACAATTTTTCCAGTATTAAATGCCAACAGCACATTTTACAAAAATTGGAAAAATAACTTTAATTCTCACAAAGGATGACTGGCTGGAAAAAAACTGATTTAACCCCAAGCTTCAGATATTCTCTACTAATTTAACTATTTTTATTGGCATCTTAATAGAGAAAATCAGCAAATCCTTTGTTTTAAATCAGGGGTCTTCAAACTTGGCCCTTTTATGACTTGTAGACTTCAGCTGGCTGAGGAATTCTGGGAGTTGAAGTCCACATGTCATAAAAGAGCCAAGGTTGCCTACCCCTGGCCTAGGCGTAGGCCGCTTTATGCCTTGTGAACTTCAACTCCCAGAATTCCTGAGCCAGCCACACTGAGGGGAAAGGGAGAGGTTTCCAAGCTGAGCCAAGCTGGCTCAGGAATTCTGGGAGTTGAAGTCCACGAGTCACAAAAGAGCCAAGTTTGAAGACCCCTGTTCTAAATAATCACTTTTTGTGTGGTTTTCAAACCAGTCAGAAGAATCACGTCGATTAAAAAAAAAGAATAGATTTATTTAGAAATATTTCCAAAATGCAACTAGAACCGTCGGAAATTTTACCTCAAAATTGCTTCTCACTCTGTCTGCTAAACTTGGCACATCTCTGTAGAACAAATGATCACCCTGGTGTTTCTGTCAGGAACGATTGTTGGCAGGGAGGGAAGATTTACTGAGCAGAAAGCCAATAGCCAAATGAGCACGCTCTGCTTTTTAGAGAAGTAATTTTGCCGGGCAAAGACGAATGGGCATGGCACACCGAGCCAAACGGAGGAATAAAGTTGCCCGCGAATCTGTTTTCTAAAATTGATCCTTTCCTTAGACAACAACTATCGATTAAAACTCTCTTCTCTGTGATGGAAATCACACAGAGCAGCGGGAAATGGCTTGTTTTAGTCGTTTCCTTTCTTTGGATACTGTAAGCGTGCAAATAGTTTTTTTAAGGAAAGAATTTTTTTTTTAAAAAGCAGTCCAGGAAATCAATGTAACAGTTCCAAATAAAGATAGAAATGTGTTTTCATTGATCTGTTTGATAATTACTGTGATATAAGTGTTCCTCTCTCTCCTCCCCCTCTCTCCCTCTCCCTCTCCCTCCTCTCTCCCTCTCCCTCTCCCTCCTCTCTCCCGCTCTCCCTCTTCCTCTCCTGTCTCTCCCTGTCTTTTTCTCTCTCTCCCTCTTTTTTCTCTCTCCCCCTCTCCCTCTTCTTTTCTCTCTGTCTCTCCCTCTCTCCTGCTCTCCCTCTTCCTCTCCCTCTATCTCTCCCCCTTTCTTCCTCTCTCTTCCTCTCTCTGTCTCTCCCTGTGTGTGTCTCTCTCCCGCTCTCCCTCTTCCTCTCTCTTTCTGTCTCTCCCTGTCTTTTTCTCTCTCTCCCCCTCTCCCTCTTCTCTCTCTCTGTCTCTCCCTCTGTCTCTCCCTCTCTCCTGCTCTCCCTCTCTCTCCCCCCATTTCTTCCTCTCTCTCTTCCTCTCTCTTCCTCTTTCTCTGTCTCTCCCTGTCTCTGTGTGTGTCTCTCTCCCGCTCTCTCTCTTCCTCTCTCTTTCTGTCTCTCCCTGTCTTTTTCTCTCTCCCCCTCTCCCTCTTCTCTCTCTGTCTCTCCCTGTCTCTCCCTCTCTCCTGCTCTCCCTCTCTCTCTCCCCCCTTTCTTCCTCTCTCTCTTCCTCTCTCTCTGTCTCTCCCTGTCTCTGTGTGTGTCTCTCTCCCGCTCTCCCTCTTCCTCTCCCTTTCTGTCTCTCCCTGTCTTTTTCTCTCTCTCTCCCTCTCCCTCTTCTCTCTCTGTCTCTCCCTGTCTCTCCCTCTCTCCTGCTCTCCCTCTCTCTCTCCCCCCTTTCTTCCTCTCTCTCTTCCTCTCTCTCTGTTTCTCCCTGTCTCTGTGTGTGTCTCTCTCCCGCTCTCCCTCTTCCTCTCCCTTTCTGTCTCTCCCTGTCTTTTTCTCTCTCTCTCCCTCTCCCTCTTCTCTCTCTGTCTCTCCCTGTCTCTCCCTCTCTCCTGCTCTCCCTCTCTCTCTCCCCCCTTTCTTCCTCTCTCTCTTCCTCTCTCTCTGTTTCTCCCTGTCTCTGTGTGTGTCTCTCTCCCGCTCTCCCTCTTCCTCTCCCTTTCTGTCTCTCCCTGTCTTTTTCTCTCTCTCCCCCTGTCCCTCTTCTCTCTCTCTCCCTGTCTCTCCCTCTCTCCTGCTCTCCCTCTCTCTCTCCCCCTTTCTTCCTCTCTCTCTTCCTCTCTCTCTGTCTCTCCCTGTCTCTCTGTGTGTCTCTCTCCCGCTCTCCCTCTTCCTCTCCCTTTCTGTCTCTCCATGTCTTTTTCTCTCTCTCTCCCTCTCCCTCTTCTCTCTCTGTCTCTCCCTGTCTCTCCCTCTCTCCTGCTCTCCCTCTCTCTCTCCCCCCTTTCTTCCTCTCTCTCTTCCTCTCTCTCTGTTTCTCCCTGTCTCTGTGTGTGTCTCTCTCCCGCTCTCCCTCTTCCTCTCCCTTTCTGTCTCTCCCTGTCTTTTTCTCTCTCTCTCCCTCTCCCTCTTCTCTCTCTGTCTCTCCCTGTCTCTCCCTCTCTCCTGCTCTCCCTCTCTCTCTCCCCCCTTTCTTCCTCTCTCTCTTCCTCTCTCTCTGTCTCTCCCTGTCTCTCTGTGTGTCTCTCTCCCGCTCTCCCTCTTCCTCTCCCTTTCTGTCTCTCCCTGTCTTTTTCTCTCTCTCTCCCTCTCCCTCTTCTCTCTCTGTCTCTCCCTGTCTCTCCCTCTCTCCTGCTCTCCCTCTCTCTCTCCCCCCTTTCTTCCTCTCTCTCTTCCTCTCTCTCTGTTTCTCCCTGTCTCTGTGTGTCTCTCCCGCTCTCCCTCTTCCTCTCCCTTTCTGTCTCTCCCTGTCTTTTTCTCTCTCTCTCCCTCTCCCTCTTCTCTCTCTGTCTCTCCCTGTCTCTCCCTCTCTCCTGCTCTCCCTCTCTCTCCCCCCTTTCTTCCTCTCTCTCTTCCTCTCTCTGTCTCTCCCTGTCTCTGTGTGTGTCTCTCTCCCGCTCTCCCTCTTCCTCTCTCTTTCTGTCTCTCCCTGTCTTTTTCTCTCTCTCCCCCTCTCCCTCTTCTCTCTCTATCTCTCCCTGTCTCTCCCTCTCTCCTGCTCTCCCTCTCTCCCCTTTCTTCCTCTCTCTCTGCCTCTCCCTGTCTCTCTGTGTGTCGCTCTCCCGCTCTCCCTCTTCCTCTCCCTTTCTGTCTCTCCGTCTTTTTCTCTCTCTCCCCCTCTCCCTCCTCTTTTCTCTTTGTCTCTCCCTCTGTCTCTCCCTCTCTCCTGCTCTCCCTCTCTCTCTCTCTCTCTCTCTCCCTTTCTTCCTCTCTTTCTTCCTCTCTCTCTGTCTCTCCCTCTGTCTCTGTGTGTGTCTCTCCCGCTCTCCCTCTCCCTCTCCCTTTCTGTCTCTCCCTGTCTTTTTCTCTCTCTCCCTCTTTTCTCTCTCTTCCCCTCAACCTCTCCTTCTTCTTTCTCTCTGTCTCTCCCTCTCTCCTGCTCTCCCTCTCTCTCCCTCCCCTTTCTTCCTCTCCCTCTGTCTCTCCCTCTTTCCTCCTCTCCCTCTTCATCTCTCTTTCTGTCTCCCTCTCCCTCTTCCTCCTCTCTTTCCCCTTCTCCCTCTTCTTCTGTCTCTGTGTATTTGTGTGTTAAGATCCTTATGAGAAATGCATGTTTGCACTCAAACATCTGGCATAGAGGTGGTTTATTGATTACAGATAGTAAAAAGAGCAAGCTACGTGGTCTTCACATTTCTGTATCTTTATTGATCTGATCAATCTCTGAGCAAAAATAGCTCTCGGTGAGCTGCAAATTAACTCCAGGAAAAAAAGTTATTTGGAATTAGGGGAACTGATATTTCTTGGAAGGCAACTGCTTAAGGGGAAAAGGGTAATTGTCCAGAGTTACCCTACAGTAAGATGGGCAGCCAATAAATTTGATAATAAATAAAATAAATTGTCGTAATACCGAGGACCTCCCTAATCTCCAGCATCAACTGCTTTGCAGAGTTGCTACTTTCAGCATCGTGTCCATACTTTAAGAAGAGTTTTAGAGCCAGGTTTGTCAACTTTGGCAATTTTAAGATACATGGACTTCAACTCCCAGAATTCCCCAGCCAGCATGTTTTTTGGGAGTTGAAGTCCACACGTTTTAAAAGTTGACAAGGTTGAGAAGCACTGGTTTAGAGATATTCAAACAGGCTCAGAAGAGGCTAGAAATGATCATCAGGAAATGGAAACTAACTCTTATGAATTGAAAAAAAGAGGAACTGGAAAGCAAGGCTGGTCTATCCCATAATTCTTTTAAATTTTTGCAGATTGGAATTGCTGCAGTGTTGTGTAGAAAGAAAAGTCTTCACCGGGGTACAATCCAAGCCGGGAGTAAGCAAAATGGAGACTGTAGTTTATTGAAGAGCAGAGCCAGACAGAAATGTGGCTCTGGGAAAGCTGACCACATGTAGCTGGGAGTGGTGGGTTTTTATACCTTCTTGGGCTTTTGTGTTTGAGGTTCAGTGTGCCCTTTTATTATTCTGATGGTGGTGGGTTAATCCTATTATGTCCTAAAGGTCATATCCTACTTCCCTGGGGCTGGGGCTGAGGACTATGTCCTGTGTTGGATTTTTGGGTGAGGGATTGTTGGTTCTAGGGATCTTTGTCTTTCTAATCCCATCAGCTCCAGCCTTCCTGCCCCCAACCTTCTGAATAGGATTATCAAATCTGCATTTCTACAGACCTCGTTTCTGCTTAGGGCAGAGAGACCTAAGCTTGATTTCCTTTGGGGAAATAGAACGTTCTGTCCCTTTTAATATCCCCCCTAAAATATTTCCTTCTGTAGGACAGTGGCTGGGTGCTGACTTCCAACAGTAATCTCCATTTTGTTTATTCCCGGCTTGAACTGGACTCTGATAAAGACTTTTCTTTCAACAGTTGATTAAATAATTGCTCCCATCCCTTGGATACAAGTGGTGTGTGGGACACTGAAAGAATTCTCTTCTAGATTAGCAACAGAACCTGTAACAACAAAAAAAATTGCAACCTTGAGTGATAAAATCTGCCTGTGATTGCTGGTCTGCCATCCTTAATCTCTCCCTACAGGTTGGAAATGCAGGAAAGATCAGGGCTGGAAAAACATCATCATAATAATAGAGAAATGCTGTTATTAATCTGGAAGGTGAGCAGAAATGCAGATTTGTTTAATTGCCCCGCAGAAGACAGCGCTGTGTACAAAAGCACAAATAACCAATTTAAACATGCATGTGAGAACTGAGTTTGCTTTAGCGTTGTCCCTCGTTTGAGAGCTAAATTTTTTCTATTCCTTTAAAAAAGGTAAAGGTTCCCCTGCACATGCGTGCTAGTCGTTTCCGACTCTAGGGGCCGGTGCTCATCTCCGTTTCAAAGCCGAAGAGCCAGCGCTTGTCCGAGGACGTCTCCGTGGTCATGTGGCCGGCATGACTAGACGCCAAAGGCGCACGGAACGCTGTTACCTTCCCACCGTAGTGGTCCCTATTTTTCTACTTGCATTTAGTTGCCCATTATTCCTTTGAACCTGTCAAATCTGAATTTAAAAGCAAAGTAAGCTGCTTTGAAACCATTTTTAACAGTTTTAAACTTTAAAACTGCCCATTTTGATGATAGAACGATAAGGAAAACAGGGTTAATATCAGTGGCCAGTTTGAGCATGAATTCAATCGGGAAACGCAATGAAATCTGGGGACGCAAAGAGCTTGGATATTTTGCAAACAGAGCCCAAAGAATTATTCCTGAAAAACAACCAATAAAATACTAAACCTGTGTGTCACATCTTAAAAAAAAAAACAGGAGCAAAATTAGTGAGGGATCTTACAAGAATTTTTCCGCTCTTCAACCTAAAATGGCCTGATCTTCATTTTGATATCAGAAGTGTACAAAAGTCTAAAGAAGAGTTTGTATCTTTTTTTTTTTAAAGACTCAAACGGTTGTATTTTTTCATGAGCAAAACACGATGTGTGTAGTAAATCCTGGTCTTACCAACTTCTAGCAATCTTATACTCAGACTGTGTCCTAAGCAAACAGTATTGCAATTTATTGTCAACCACAGCAGTAACAGCAGTTTTCTCTGACAACATACCTAAGGTTAACGTTGGAAAAGAAACTTTTGGACCATGTTTTTAATCTCAATAAATTTTTATTTTCCACCGAACTTTCACGTGGGAGGTCCAGCTACATGGCAAATTTTCATTGACAGAAGTTCGGAAAGATAGACCTGATTCAAAACCGACTTTGTATACAAAGAAATGGATTTTTTTTAAAAAAAGTGTTTATCATTATTTCCTGTTCCTAGTGATGAGTAGATTAGTGAATGGTGAATGAAATGTCTGGAATAGATTATCCTCGTCAGACCTCAGAGGTTCACAGTCAGAACTGGTTCAGAGTTGCAAATTATTATTATTTCTGCTTTGAAAAAATACTTACTCCATAAAGCAATCTGTCTCTTGATTGCTATCAGGTCTCCAAAACTCCCATCTTCCAAAAAAACAAAAAAAGAAAAAGAAAATTGAAGTTTTGAAAGATGGACATCTTCCATCTTCCCAAACCGGTGACTCTTCAAGGGATTGAAAAGCACCTCGCTCTATGGCTTGACCATCAATGACAGGATATCAAATTTGAACTTCTTACTGTTATTTCGGCGTAAGGATAGTTGGGTGTCTCTGGAAGTTTCGAATGGGGAAAGGACTTTTATTTTTCCTCAGCTCCTGAGGCTGCGTCACATCGGCCTTCTTCCTCTGCCAGAATTTTTATGGTCAACGCGCGTCTCCTTTTCTTTCAAAAGTTATTTTGGGCACGCGATTCATTAGGGAAGAGCTTTTACAACAATCCTGGCAGTTCAGATGTTGGGGAAAGAGTTTTCGGTCTGTTTTTCCCCCACACACACCCCCACCCCCGATTTTTGGGCCTTTCGTTCTGTCACGGAAGGCCATTCTTTCTGTCATAAAAATATAAAAGATAATCCGGAATGACTGGTTTAAGCTTTTTCCGTTGGATTTTTCTTCCCTCTGAAAGAACATTGCCCAACGGGGACCACTTTTTAGCCCAGTCTCTGAGATTCTGTTTTCCAGGGTCCTCCATTCAGCATCTCCTAAGACCACTTTGCCTGTTTTCTATTGAAGATCACAATAATGCAAAGAAATGAAATGCAAGATACCTGGAGAACGTAATGATACTTGTATTCTGCTTGGTGTTTTGTTTTGTTTTAAAGAGAGAGAGTTGGTTCTTTCTGGTTTCTATACTAACTGATTTTAGATCATACCGTTTGAGAGTCGTCTTTTCCCTCTGGCACAGAACATGTAAAATCCTTTCCTCCCTCCCTCCCTCCCTTTTTTCTTTCTTTCCTTACTTTTTTTTCTTTCCACCCTTTCCCCTTTTCCCCTCTTTTTTTCTTTTTCCTTCCTTCCTCGCTCCTTTCTTTTTTTCTCTTTTTCCTCCTTCCCCTCCTTCTTCTCTCTTCTTTTATCTCTTTCTTTTCTCTTTTTCCCTTTCTCTTTGCCATCCCTTCCTCCCTTCCGTGCTGTCTCCTTCCTTCCTCCCTCCCTCTCTCCCTGCTTGTCTGCTTCCTCCCTCCCTCCTCCCTCCCTCCTTCTCTCTCTCTGTCTCCTCCCTCTCTTCCTCCCTCCCTCTTTCCCTTCCCTTTTCTTTCTCTGTCCCTCCCTCCCTCTCTCCCTTCCTATTGTATTTTTCTGCTATTCTAATTTTAACAGAGCTGTAATCACCAATGAAGGTGATGTGATAACTGTGATTCTTCTTGTTGCCACCATCTTTTCTTCACCAATACATACTTCAAAACGCTGTCCCAGAGTTAGTCTCTTTCATTTTCTCATGCATTTTGTGCTTAAGTCTCACCTTTTGCAATAAACATTTGGTTTGTATTCTGCTTCCTAATGTGTTCAATTAAGAAAGAGCATATTTTTGACGGTAGGGAGAAAATTATAGATAGATAGATAGATAGATAATAGATAGATAGATAGATAGATAGATAGATAGATAGATAGATAGATAGATAGATAGATAGATATAGATATGTATGTATGTATGTATGTATGTATGTATGTATGTATGTATGTATGTATGTATGTATGTAAAGTGTTTGTTAAGTATTCTGAATACCTTACTAGGCCCCAAACACGGGGCAAATCTTATTTCCTGTTTCAGCCTAACCCAAGGCCATCCACAGGTTGTAGTCACAACAGTGACATATATAAAACACAAAAGATTAGATTTTTAAATGCTGGGTGCACAAACAATTTATACAGGTAGCCCTTGACTTACGACCACAATTGATCCCAAAATTTCTGTTGCTAAGTGAGACATTTTGTTAAGTGAGTTTTGCCCCATTTTACTACCTTTCTTGCCACAGTTGTTCAAGTGAGTCATTGCAGTTGGTAACCATGCTTGTCGGAAGGTTACAAAAAGGATCACGTGATCCTGGGACCCTGCAACCGTCATAAATATGAAACAGTGCTAAGCGCTTGGATTTTGATCACATGACCATGGGGACGCTGCAACGGTCGTTAAGCGTGAAAAAACGGTCACAGGTCCCTTTTTTAAGTGAGGTTGTAACTTTGGACAGTCGCTAAATGAACTGTCGTAAGTCGAGAACAAGCCGTCGTGCACTTCTTGTAGATTCTGTAGCTTTTGGGAGAGCTTTTTGCAGCAAGGACAGAATGGACAAAGATTTCTCAAAGTTTATGCCCCGAGTATACTTTTTACTCTGAGCATGCTTGATGCCAGGAATGGCTCTCAGGCTGATGAAAAAAAAATGATAATAATCAGCAGATATTTATGTAAATATTTATAGCCTCATCCATTATTCATAAAGACACCCACTTTTCGAATCTTTCTGGGAAAAATCTTATTTAAAAAACTGCCCCTTCACATCCAAGAAGAATAAATCCACTGTAGCGGAAACAGCTTAGCTGTTGACATATATCTTATATCTCTGTATCACTTTCAGCTCCATAAATCTTGTTAAGAAGACTCTGTGTGATAACCTGCCTAGTTTGAATATATATATATATCTGAGCTCCTGGATTGATTTTTGAACATTTCATTACCAGGCTAGGTAACATCTTCAGAATTTAGGAGATGTCAGTGTCATTGTTCTTCTGCTTATAAGGGCTTTGTGTGGTCAGTAGGTCTTGTGATGGGTCAGGTATGGGTGTGTCAAATGAGGTTCTTGTGATGGATCAGGTGTGGGTCATATCAGTTCAGGGTCTTGAGATGGGCCAAGTGTGGTCACATCAGTTGAGGGCCTTGTGATGGGTCTTGTGATAAGTCAAGTGTGGGTCACATCAGTTGAGGGCCTTGTGATGGGTCTTGTGATAAGTCAAGTGTGGGTCACATCAGTTGAGGGCCTTGTGATGGGTCTTGTGATAAGTCAAGTGTGGGTCACATCAGTTGAGGGCCTTGTGATGGGTCTTGTGATAAGTCAAGTGTGGGTCACATCAGTTGAGGGCCTTGTAATGAGTCTTGTGATGGTTCAGGTGTGGGTCACCTCAGTTGAGGGTCTTATGATGGGTCTTGTGATGGGTCAGGTGTGGGTCACCTCAGGTGAGGGTCTTGTGATGGGGAGGTCATGTCAGGTGAGGCCCATTGAGGGGTGAAGTGCTGGTTGGGGGTATTGCGTGGATTGTTTGAGGGTCGGTGCTGTCTCTGGTTGGTTGTGCGGTTGATTTGGATTCTGAGGTGTTTGTAGGCTGGTTGCAGGTTAACGTGTCTGTTGATGGAATTGCTTGTCGAGTGCCAAGGTTTGATGGACTCAGAAGTGTGGCAGCTGCTAGCATGGCTGATGATTTTTGTGTTGCTCCAATCGAACTTCTGCTGTTCAGTGTCAGTGTGTAGAGATTAAGGATACTGTTCAAATCCTACCATGATTTAGCAGTACCAAGATTTCAAGGTGTTTCAGGGAACACATCAAAAGCGGTCTAAATACTCTAAAACAGGTAACACGCTATTTTTAAAAAGGAACCGCCGAATTCCTGCAAAACATCAAAAATTTCTTGACAGCTTTAGAGACACATAACTTGCCTTTTGCGCTGCTTGGTAGCCCAAGGTGGTGAGTGCTGCCCGTGTTAAAAATTTACCTTATTTAATGAAGTATCCTAGCTGGATTTTCATTTTTTTAAAAGAAGTTTCTTCTCTGCTTCGCTTGGCCACTGAGTCAGTGATCACATTTTGCCACATCCATGCGTAGTTTCTGATTGGTTTCGAACCTCTGTTAGAATTTTGGCTTTAATGTGTTAAAAAATATTTTTGTGCAGGTGACTGATCGCTGTGCATTAATTGGGTTAGACATTGCTAACATAGTTTTGCTCAAGAACAAATACTAGGTGGAGAATTTTAACATATACTTGCGCATCTCAGGAAAAAAAATGTGTAGTTTGCTTGCCGATTGAAAGACAGATGTACTGCACCTTCATTGCTGAGGGAGATTTTAGCTCTTTTCACTAAAATAGTTTTACACTGTCCCCAGCATCATCTCTCGTAATGATATGAGTTCATTTGCTAGACAATAGGCCACGGTTAATGAAGCTTACCTTTCTGTATAATGTCCATATTTGCACACTTGGAATACTACATCCGGTTTTGGTCACCACAATATAAACAAAATGTTGAAACTCTAGGAAAAAAAGTACAGAGAATAGCAACAAAGATGATCAGGAGACTGCAGACTAAAGCTTATGAAGAATGGTTGCTGGAATTGGGTATGTCTAATTTAATGAAGAGAAGGACTAGGGGGGTCTAATCTTCCAATATCTCAGGGGTTGCCCCAAAGAAGAGGGAGTCAAGCTATTCTCCAAAGCACCTGAAGGCAGGACAAGAAGAAACAGATGGAAACTAATCAAAGAGAGAAGCAACCTAGAACTAAGGAGAAACTTCCTGACATTCAGAACAATTAATGAGTGGAACCGCTTCCCTTCAGAAGTTGTGAATGCTCCAACACTGGAGGTTTTTAAGAAGAGATTGGACAGCCATTTGTCTGGAATTGTACAGGGGGTTGGACTAGAAGACCACAAACTCTGTTATTCTGTCCTGTTCCGTTTTAAACCATGGCATCTACTGATTAAAATAGCATCTACCTGCTACTATTAAGTCTTCAAACAATGCCACATCATCATGAATACAGGGGTGAATTAATGACACTAAAGAATGAAGTGAAGCATATAAGTTAACTTTTTTTAAAAAAGATGGTTTGTTTGAAAAGAGAAAACACAGGTTGGATTCTAATTTAGAGATATCCTGAGGCTTGATGTCAAATCTGCATTGGTCCCTTGTTTTAATGTGGTCACCCTTTTCTTGACTTAATGGGCAGAGCTGGGCATGAGTTTTTGGTCCATACCCATGCTGTGTCTTTTCCAAAAGTCTTAAGCAGGGCTTACATTGCAAAGAGAGACTCGAAACCACAAACCTGGAAAAGAGGCTTATTTACATCTCTGCTTCTTGAGGCCAAAGCAGATAAACCTGGGCTGGAAAGCTTGAACCATTTGGCAGTCGTGTTCAGTGTTTTGAAATGCTGGAACTGAGCAATATGGAATCCATACATTGAGGGGTCCTTGGTGCTCTGTGAGTTTGGTTGTTTTCTTGCAGATGTTTCATTACCCAAACTAGGTAACATCATCAGTGCTAGAAGGGAGTGGGGCTTGCAGAGAAGAGAAGAGGAGACTATGGGGTCCTTGGTGCTCTCTGAGCTTGGCTCTTTTCTTGCAGACGTTTCATTACCCAAACTAGGTAACATCATCAGTGCTACTAGGAGAAAGGATTTGCTCATACTCTAGTGGAATTCTAGTAACAACTAGAATGTAAAGAGAGCAAACCCCACTCCTTACTAACACTGCTGATGTTACCTAGTTGGGTAACGAAATGTCTGCAAGAAACCCACCAAGCCCCTGAGCTACAAGTTTCTCCTTTATCGAATCCATACATTGTTTTAATTTATTTATTTAAATTTATATGCCGCCCTTCTCCCTGAGGACTCAGGGCAGCTCACAACAATAAAAATTAAAAAACATAGAATAAATTTTTTTTAAAAAAAGAATTAAACAATAAATGCAAAATTACAAGACAATTTAACCCGGTAAAAAGCCTAATTAAAAACCATAGTCAGTCCAGGCCCGCTTGTTGGAACAACCATGTCTTCAGGTCACGGCGGAAGGACCAAAGGTCAGGGGCCGTCCGCAGCTCCGGAGGCAGTTCATTCCAGAGGGTCGGCGCGCCCACAGAGAAGGCTCTCCCCCTGGGGGTGGCCAGCTGGCATTGCCTGGCTGATGGCACCCTGAGGAGGCCGACTCTGTGGGAGCGAACCGGGCGATGGAAGGTTGACAATGGCAGCAGGTGGTCTCGCAAGTACCCCGGGCCTAAGCCATGTTAGGAGATTAGTATTAGATGTGACCTCCTGCGGTCCTCAGCTGCAATTCCCGTATCTATGGCTAGGGATAATGAGAGGCTTAGTCCAGAAACATCTGGGGAATTCCATTTGCCTTCTTCTGACATAAGGAAAAGTGAGGCATGCAGCTTTAGTAGATGGTAAAACACAAAATTTTGCTGTTGCAACTGGGAAAAAAAAGTCAGAGAAGGAAGAGAGGCCATAATTACTTATTTCTTCCATTTCCCTTCCAAAACCTGTGTTTGTGTATTTATTGTAGCCTGTTAAGATTACAGAGTTGCCCCTATTTGTATTAAACCTAAATATAAACAATAAAGCTCATCTTCCTTCCCCTGTCCTGACCACTTTCTATAGAGGGACGATTGAGAGCTTCGTGTCATATTGCTTTACAATCTGGTTTGGAAGCATCCCTGCTTCAGACAGGAAGGCGGTGCAGAAAGTGGTGAGGATGGCAGAAAAAATCATTGGCAGTTCCCTCCCTTCAATCCAGGACTTAGCACACAAGCGTTGCTTGAGCAGGGTCCGCAAGATTGTCTGGGACACTACACACACCCTCTTCACGACCTGTTTTCCTTGTTACCTTCTGGGAGGAGGGGACTCTGTGGTATCCGAAGCAGAGCCTCCAGATTCAGCCACAGCTTTGTTCCATACAGTATTAACCTTGTGAATGCTAAAGCTTCCTCCTTCCGTTATGCATTCAAGATGGACAGTATTTAATATGTTATTGTCATGTGTTCTGTACCAGCCTGCTACCGGCCCTGCAGAAAAGGCAGGGACAACCCCTTTACAAGAAGGCAAGAGGCTGGAACTAAGCCTGCCAAATTTATTAACATAAAACAGAGCAAAGAGAGCAAACACGAACCATGAAACAGGAGCTATTCAAAAGGTTGCCTTCAGCAAACCAGCCCTCCCACACATTCCCCTTTTAAACAGTTCAGGGCGTGGCTTCTCTCTGCCTCCTTCCGAGGTGCCCCATTGCCTTCCTCTGTTTACTCCTGATTGACTGCCTCCTGCGTCGGGCGTCCTTGAACAGGGCCAGCTGTGGGTCATCTTCATCCACGCTGTCAGGCTCACACAGCTGGGTCTGCGTCATAACCAGGTGGGAGGGGCCTGGCTGAGGGCTCTCATCAGCAAGCTCTCCAACCCCCTCAGCAACCTCTCCAACACCCCCCTCCTCCTCCTCTGAATCGTCCGACCCAACTGCCGAACCCACAGGCTGACCCTGAATCACAACATCATGTATATGTAGGGGGTGTGGGTCTATACATATGTTGTACGCAGTATGCTTTAGGTGTGTGTCATGTATGTGTTTCACTTTGAGAGCGGGCAACTCAATTTCATTTTTGTTGTGTGCCGTTGTGCCCACAGTAAAATGACAATAAAGATTATCTTATCTTAATGACCCAAGCTGTTTTTATATAAAGAAAGACAATGTGTTGAAGCCTGCTTTCACATTTTCAGACTAACGTTTCCCTTTCAGCATTTGGTTTTGGATAACTTTGGCAGAAAATGCAGATAGATGTCTTTGGTTTCAGCAAAAGAAGAGTTAAATTACTTATTTTTTTGAAGGAAAGCAGATGCTTTAGAACAGAAACATCCCAAATGCAGAACAAATGTTTTCCATCAAGTTCCTGCCTAAAATCTTAAAACCCTTTTTTTTTTGCATTTTATATATATACATAAGAGTTATGACACACTGTGGATAAATAACCTTGTTTAACAATCCGCCCTCGTTTTGTAAATCTGGCTTGCGAAATGTAACTTTGTAAGTTTTGTTTTTTCCTTCAACGCAGATGGAGTGTTTGTATGGCAGTGTCGCCGTTTAATTTTGAAACTTCCATTCTTCCACAAAACTTTTTACATGTTTCGGGATGTCTAAAAAGCTTCATGCTCTGTTTGTGGTTTTCCATTTCCTTGGCCAGTTTACATTTCTGAAGATACTAACAACGGTGAAAGAAGTCTAGTAAGAAAAAAAAGACCGGCTGGGGGGGATTTGAGGAGTCCTGACTAGATCGGGGCTTTTCAACCTTTTCACCCATTGTACCACTTTTAGGATATGGCAACATCCGAGGACCACCAGTCGCCTAACAAGGGGTCAAAAACTTGAGAACCAAAAAAAAAAGGAAAAAAGTGATAAAGTACAGGTAGTCCTCGACTTACAACAGTTCGCTTAGTGACTGTTCGAAGTTACAGTGGCACTGAAAAAAGTGCCCCCCCCAATCCACAGCCGAGGAAGACGCCTGCCTGCCCACCCGGCGGCGCTCTTTCTCCTGTCCGAGGTTTTCATTGTTGTGAGTATTTCTGTTGAGGATTGGCAGCAGGGGCGGGGTGGGGTGGGTGTCTGGTTTTTATTCCTCCCCTCTCTGCTGGGTGGTTGCAGCAGGTTTTGGTCACTTCACATGACTCTGGGACACTGTGACCGTCATAAATATGAATCAGTTGCCAAGCATCTGAATGTAAATCACAAGACCCTGGAGATGCTGCAACATTCCAACTGATCGGCGCTTCTTCTGGGCTCAGCAGAAGCGCCAGGATTAGCGCCGAGCTCCAGCTGGAGCCTGGCGCTGATCCTGGCGCTTCTGCTGAGCCATGACAGCCCCGAAGAAGCGCTGATCCTGGCGCTTCCGCTGAGCCCTGACAGCCCTGCAGCTCCAGCCGTCTCTTGCTCAGGCTTGTGCGGTGCTGCCATCGGTTCAGCTCATTCCCCTCCCCCGCTACCACTTCACTAGGATGGTCGCGTACCACCTGCCAGGTCCCAATGTACCACAGGTGGTACCCGTACCACTGGTTGAGAAGCTCACTAGAAGACCTCTGAGGCCCTTTCCAGCACTGTGGATTCTATGACTCTCACTTTGCAGGTGAGTATTACAGAATAACAGAATTAACAGATTTGGAAGGGACCTTGGAGCTCTTCCAGTCCAACCCCCTGCTCAAGCAGGAGACCCTATACCACTTCAGACAAAAGGCTGTCCAGGTCTCTTCTTAAAAGCCTCCAGTGTTGGAGCATTCACAACTTCTGGAGGCAAAGTTCTTCCACTGGTTGATTGTTCTCACTATCGGGGAAATTTCTCCCTAGCTCTTGGTTGCTTCTCTGTTTGATTAGTTTCCATCCGTTGCTTCTTGTCCTGCCTTCTGGTGCTTTGGAGAATAGGTTGTCTCCTTCTTCTTTGTGGTGGCCCCTCAAATTTTGGAAGACTGCCATCATGTCGTTCCTAGTCCTTCTTTTCGCTAGACTAGCCATACCCAATTCCTGCCACCGTTCCTCAAATGTTTTAGCCTTCAGCCCCGTGATGATCTTTGTTGCTCTTTTCTGCACCCTTTCTAGAGTCTCAACATCTTTTTTATATCGTGGTGACCAAAACTGGATGCAGGATTCCAGGTGTGGTCTTACTAAAGCTTTATAAAGTGGCACTAGAACTTCACATGACCTTGAGTCTGTCCCTCTGTTAATGCAACCTAGGATTGCATTGGGGTTGGGTTTTTTTTGGCTGCTGGGTGTCAAAGCGCTAGACTCCAAATGTGATATGGTGGACACTTCACAGTGGCTTGTTTTACTGTCCAATTTTTTTTTTGCACCTTACTGGTGTTGCGAGTCACGACCTCTCCACAATCAGAAATGGTTGGAGAGGCAAAGGAAGCACAAAGGAGGAGATTTCAACCCCCTTTTCTTTTTTTTCTTTTTTTTTATTGAAAAGTTTTACAGTACATTTTATTTTTAACAAAACAAAACAAAACCCCTCCCAACCCCCTCCCCTCTTCCCAACCCTCCCCAACACCTCCCTCCCTCCCCCTAACCCATCCCCGACTTCCCAGAGCTAAATACAAGGTGTAAAAGTAGAAACAATCATAATCTACCATATGCAAACAACAATAAACTATTAAATCTATCGCACTTTAACTCTTATAAAATAACTACAAGCAATATAAATATCACATCAATACTTATTCAAATGCTAAATGAAACTTTTTAGTCCCATATTTATTCTGGATGTAATCAATCCATTTTTTCCACTCCACAATATATCTCTGTTGCGAATGGTCAACCCCCTTTTCTTCAGCCAGGGCCTGTCTACCTTTAGCCTGGATAACAATGCCCTGGGCATCCTATTTGCTACGCTCTGGCCTATCAGCACCCTTGTTGCTAGTCCTTAATGACGTCATAAAAGGGCTCTGGTAAATGATGCGTGGATTTTTTTTTCTCCTGCTAGCCCTCCAAATGATAGCTTAACCTGGAAGGCTAGGAAAATCCAAAGGCTGGAAGATCAAAAGAAGACAAGAGGGCAGAAGGGCAAAATCAAACTCAAAAGAAAGACCACCTGCAGACGAAACACCGAGCAGCGAGACAAGCACAAAAACCGTCGCAAACCACGCAGTGGGGGAAGACTTCAGGGTGGGGTGCCAAGCAGGAGTGGAACATGTCTGACGATCAGTGTGATTCCGAGAGCTTTGAAGATCTTGAACCAGAAGCATCTTGCAGAAGAGGGCGGAGGAAGCCGAAAACCTCCCGTTCTTGTCGGGCAGGATTGATCTTCCCAGTCAGCCGGATCGACCGATTCCTTCGGAAAGGAGATTACGCCGAGCGCATAGGGTCGGGAGCCTCCGTCTACATGGCCGCGGTGCTTCAGTACCTGACGTGTGATTTGGTGGACATTGCCGGAAACATTGCGATAGGGTCCCATCGGCGTCGGATTGCTCCCGGCCATTTGCATCAAGCGGTCAGTGGCGATTCTGAACTCCAGCTTCTGTTTGGAGGGGTCGTGACTCAGGAGAAGAACTGTCCAAGAAACTCACCTGCTACCTCTTCCAGAAAGGGGAAGAAATCGAGCAAAGGAGGCCTACGAGCTCCGGATGCCATTGTGGCGTAAACGGAAGGCAGTGCCATTTATCCAGACATGGAGTGAAAGCTTTACTATCCAACGGGGCGCAGAAATAAAAGCTGCTCTGAAGATGGGCTCATGGTGGTGTGAATATCTTTATTTCCACCCAGGTGAATTGGGATGGAGGAGACCAAGAAGGTGCCCCTTTGCTGGGTGTTTTACCTCAGGGTGGAGACCTTGGTGCTCTCTGAGCTTGGTGGTGTTCTTGCAGATGTTTCATCACCCAACTAGGTCACATCATCAGGGCTAGAAGGGAATGGGATTAGGAGGGAGGAGGAGGAGGAGGAGAAAAGAAAAAAGAAAGAAAGAAAAGAAAGAAAGAAAGAGAAGAGGAGGAAAAGGAGGAGGAAGAGGAGGAGGAGAAGGAGGAAGAGGAGGAGGAGGAGGAGGAGGAGGAGGGAGAAAGAGAAGAAGGACAACAACAACAACTGTGGGAGGTCCCTGGTGCTCTGAACTTGGTTTTCCTGCAGACTTTGCCTGACCCAACTAGGTCACATCATCAGGGCTAGAAGGGAATGGGATTTGGAGGGAGGAGGAGGAGGAGGAGAAAAGAAGAAAGAAGAAAGAAAGAAAGAAAGAAAGAAAGAAAGAAAGAAAGAAAGAAAGAAAGAAAGAAAGAGAAAGAAAGAAAGAAAGAAGAAGAGGAGAAGGAGGAGGGAGAAAGAAGGAGAAGAAGAGGAGGAGGAGGAAGAGAGAAAGAAGGAGAAGAAGAGGAGGAGGAAGAGGAGGAAAAAGAAGAAGAGGAAAAGGAAGAAGGGGAGGAGGAGGAGGAGAAAAGAAAAAGAAAGAAAGAAGAGGAGGAGGAGGAGAAGGAGGAGGGAGAAAGAGAAGGAGAAGAAGAGGAGGAGGAAGAAGAGGAGGAAAAGGAAGAAGGGGAGGAAGAAGAAGAAGAAGAAGAAGAAGAAGAAGAAGAAGAAGAAGAAGAAGAAGAAGAAGAAGAAGAAGAAGAAGAAGAAGAAGAAGAATTATTATTCTTCAACAACAACAACAACTCTGGGAGGTCCTTGGTGCTCTGAGCTTGGTGGTTTTCCTGCAGACGTTGCCTGACCCAACTAGGTCACATCATCAGGGCTAGAAGGAAGTATAATTATATAAGCAGAGAGCAATTCCCCTTCTCTCTAGCACTGATGATGTGACCTGGTCGGGTCATGAAATGTCTGCAGGAAAACCAACAAGCCCAGAGAGTACTAAGGACCCCGTGGTTCTTCTCCTTCTCCTTTGCTTTCTTCCTCCTCCTCCTCCTCCTCCTCCTCCTCCTCCTCCTCCTCCTTCATTCCTCAACTCCCACTTCCTTGTAGCACTGATGACATTCCCTAGTTGGCTAATGAAACATTTGCAACAAAACAGCCAAGCTCAGAGAGCACCAAAGACCCCACAGTTCAACCCTGAACTTCAAATAACAGCAGTGTTTGAAGGACCAAATCTGGGTGGGTTTATCCAGCCCTTAGACATACCGTCCGTTCCAGCAATGAGAGAAGTCCACTTTTCAAGACTTGGATTATGACCAAAATCCTTTTGTCATGTGTTGTTTTCTCCCACTTGCGTGATGTATTGTGCATAGGAGAAGATGTTTTAAGACACAGTTTCTCCTTAGCAATGAGTTTTGAGTTAGAAGTTTTCAGTCAGAACTGAAGAAGCTTCTTGGATGAGAAGCAAAACATCTGCAAGGGAAAAAAACCAAAGTCCATTTGCCTTTTGTAAAAGCACCTTTGGGACAACCGTCACCTGGATGACTGAGAATCTCCCTAGACAATTAGAAACTCAAAACTTTCATTGAATGGCCCAACCTGCATTGGCTTCATTCTGGTTTGAATAATAATAATAATAATAATAATAATAATAATAATAATAATAATAATAATAATAATAATAATAATAATAATAATAATAATAAGAAGAAGAAGAAGAAGAAGAAGAAGAAGAAGAAGAAGAAGAAGAAGAAGAAGAAGAAGAAGAAGAAGAAGAAGAAGAAGAAGAAGAAGAAGAAGAAGAAGAAGTTGGAAGGGACCTTGGAGGTCATCTAGTCCAAACCCCTGCTCAGGCAGGAAACCCTATACCATTTCAGGCAAATGGTTGTCCTCCACTCTCTTCTTAAAAATTTCCAGTGTTGGAGCATTCACCACTTCTGGAGGCAGGTTGTTCCACTGGTTAATTGTTCTAACTGTCAGGAAGTTTCTCCTTAGTTCTAGGTTGCTTCTCTCCTTGACTAGTTTCCACCCGTTGCTTCTTGTCCTTCTTTCAGGTGCTTTGGAGAATAGCTTGACTCCTTCTTTGTGGCAGCCCCTGAGATACTGGAACACTGCTATCATGTCACCCCTCACCCTTCTCTTCGTTAAACTTCACATACCCAATTCCAGCAACTGTTCCCTATATGTTTTAGCCTCCAGTCCCCCCAATCATCTTTGTTGCCCTTCTCTGTACCCTTTCTAGAGTCTCAACATCTTTTTCACATCGTGGTGACCAAAACTGGATGCAGTATTCCAGGTGTGGCCTTACCAAAGCATTGTAAAGTGGTATTAGTACTTCACTTGATCTTGATTCTATCCCTCTGTTATTTGTGCCACAGTTCTTCAGAATTCAGCACATCATTATCTTTCTACTTGTGTCCTGGCCACTTTTTACAGAGGCACGATTGAGAGCATTTTAACAAACTGCATCACTGTCTGGTTTGGTGGCGGCAGAGCCTCTGATAGAAAGTCCATACAGAGAGTGGTAAGGACAGCCGAGAAGACCATAAGAATTTCGCTGCCTGGTATTCAGGATGCTGCTTATAAAGCGCTCATATGTGCTTAGAGCTCAAAGCATCGTTAGAGACCCCACACAACCACTTTAGTGTCTGTTTCTGTTGCTCCTCTCTGGGAGGAGGTTTTGAAGTATTTGTAGCAGGACTACCCGATTCTGTAATAGCTTTCTTCCCTTTGACATCTGTCTGGTAAACTTGCAAGATTCGTTTTTCTCACTATGCGCATGTATACATAATCTGAACTAGACTGGGTTGTTTTTCTGTGTCATATAATATATGTGGGCGTACACATAATTCTGTAATTATTTTTGTCATATTTATGTTGTGTATATCGGAGATGGTGACCCTTTGAGAGCTGAATGCAGTGAAATTTCACTTTAATGCATGCTGATTAGTATATATTCAAAGGGACAATAAAGTACTCTATTCTATTCTAATCTGGGATGCGGTGGCTCAGTGGGTTAGGACGCTGAGCTTGTCGATCAGAAGGTCAGCAGTTTGGCGGAAGGTCAGCAGTTTGAATCCCGAGTGCCGCGTAACAGAGTGAGTGCCTGTTACTCGTCCCAGCTTCTGCCAACCTAGCAGTTCGAAAGCACGTAAAAATGCAAGTAGAAAAATAGGATTAAGCTGGAAGGCTTCAAACCCTTTAAGCCTAAGAGTGGCATGTGAAAGAATAGAATTAAATGGGCCACCACCTGTTCCATTAATCTTTTCCCTCATTCTCTTGAAATCATTTGATTGTAAAAGTAGGCATGTTGTCAGGATACCAGCCGGGCAACTTTTGAACCCATCGAAAAATCAATGACGTGGAAGAGCTGATAATAGCAAAGGTGGTCTTCGACCTACAAACCCCAACTGAGCCCAAATTTTATGTTGCTAAGTGAAACATTGGCTAAGGTGAGTTTTGCCCCACTTTCTTGCAACAGTTGTTAAGTGAAACCTTTCCACTGGTTAAATTAGTCACCCGGTTGTTAAGTCAATCTGGCTTCCTCATCTATTTTGCTTGGTCAGAAGGTCGCAAAAGGGGATCGCGTGATTCCGGGACACTTTGACCGTGGTAACTGTGAGTCAAGTTTCCAAGCATTTGGATTTTGATCACGTGACCACGGGGATGCTGCAACGGTTGTTTAGTGTGAAAAACGATCCTAAGTCACATTTCTTCAGTACCATGGTAACTTCACACAGTCACTAAGTGATTGGTCGTAAGCCTAGGGCTGACTGCCTGCAAAGGTTTCTAGGATGTAGTTCCCAAGCAGTTAGTTAGATCTTATGCTTTTCCTGCCTTGTTAAAATTCTGCATACTTCAATATTTACACAGTTGTGAGATTCCTGAGCTGGGTTTTGTACAGTTGCCAAACGGGGACTGGGACCACTTTATCTGGTGCTCTCAAAGGTTATCCACAAGAGACGAAATGGATTAATTTATGGCTGGAAGCAAAATATTTTTTTTTAAAAAAGACATTTTTAAGTCTTTTAAGACAGAGAGATAGACGAAAATGGAGGAAAAGCCCCTAGCATAGAGATCCACCTACATTTTGTCCCGGGTTAAGTTGCAGATCTCGGAAGAAGGTGACCAAATAAAAAAGGAGGAATTCTCTAGCTTGTAAAAAAAAATCAATTATAAAGAATGGAATGGACTGGAACAGAACAGAATAACAGAGTCAGAAGGGAGCTTGGAGGTCATCTAGTCCAACCCCCTGCTCAGGCAGGAAATCCTACTCCATTTTAGACAAATAGCTGTCCAATCTCTTCTTTAAAAACTTCCACCATTAAAAACGGTGGAAAAGCGGAGTATTTTTGCACACATTGGTGGGAAGGAAGAGTGAGAGAGAGAGAGAGAGAGAGAGAGAGAGAGAGAGAGAGAGAGAGAGAGAGAGAGAGAGAGAGAGAGAGAGAAACAGTGCAAGGGGGGGGGAATTGAGATTCAAGCAAGCCGGCAGTGTGCTTTTGGTTAAAACACCCATTCCCTTCAAATTAGGATATTCTTTTATTTAACAACTTTAACGCGAACGCTTTATTCCCCTTGGTACTCTCGAGGTTTAGCTGCCATTTCAACTGGCACGATTTGGAATAAAAGAAATAAAATTATTTATGGGGATTGAGGTGGTGCAGTAAGCTACATATAACACGGCACTGTTATAGGCTAGTTGCATATAATGTAGCAGTGTTATATTTTGCACAGAAAGACGCAGTATGTGTGAATCAGTGCTGTGGATAGCAGTTTTCAATGATGGGGTAAGTCTTACGGGAGTCTAGTGCTTTATCTGCTTTATGTCAACAACATTCTCATTTTCCTACAGAGTAAAATGATACTTATTTAATACAGATAGTTCTTGACCTGGTTTAGTGACCGTTCTGAAAAAAGGGACTTACAGTTGGTTGTTTACACTTACACCCATTGCAACATCCCCCTGGTCACATGATCAGAATTCAGAGGCTTGGCAACTGGCTTGTGCGTTCGACGGTTGCAGTGCCCCAGAGTCATGTGATCAGTTTTTGAGAACTTCCTAGGAGCAAAGTCAATGGGGAAACCAGATTCAATTCCAACAACCGTGTCACTGAGTGCAGTGATTTCCCCTTAACAACTGTGGCAAAAAGAGGAGGCAAAACTCACGTCACAAATGTCAACACTTAGCAAGAGAAATTTTGAGCTCAATTGCAGGCGTAAGTCGGACACGACCTGTAAATGAATTGAGTAACAGAAATGCATGGTTGTTGTTTTTTCCCTTGCTCACTTGGAAGCAAAATAGGCCACGAAAGCAGGAACACGTATAAAAATGGGCTTTTTTTATGCAGGACCAAGGTTGCAGTCGACAAAATTGCGAAGCAATGTATGCAACAGGAGCAATTTCAATGCCTCTTTGTTTGTTTTTTCAATTTTCTTCACCATTGCGGTTTTGTGTGTGTGTGTGTGTGTATGTGTGTGTGTGTGTGTGTGTACACAATAATGATTAGAGAGGATACGTAGATGTATTGATGCATTCTTATGGTTTTATTGTTTGGAAGTTGGAACTTAATCTTTCAGCATATACACTGTAAGGATTAATAAATGAATTGCATAATAGATTATGATCTGTTTGTTTGTTTTTATTAAGAAATGTGTTACCACCATCGTTTGAATAAAAGAATGAATAGGTTTGCTTGTCCTCTTTCCAAGAGCCCTTTGCAAAAGGAATAAAGAGTATTCAGACTAGCAGAAAATAATGCAGCCTGCCATTTTCTGCACCGGTAAAAATATCTGACAAGAGTCACCCCATTGTCACACTTTATTATCTTTTAAATCAAGCATCATCCTATGACATACACAGACAGACACTTATTAGGGGAATGAGTCATTGCCATCCAGAAATTGAATTCCTGTTGCTCAAATGTATTTCTAAAAAAGCTAATTTGTGGCTGCTACCCAGAGAACTATTTTAGATTTAACCAAAAGATCCTGGGGGGGGGGCGCGGTGGACTGGACCACAATACCAACCTCTCTATACAGCTATTCCTCGACTTACCATCACAATTCAGGCCAAAATTTCTGTGGCTAAGCGAAACATTGGCTGAGTGAGCTTTGGCACATTTTACGACCTTCTTTGCCACCGTTGTTAAATGAATCCCTGCAATTCTTAGTTTAGTAACCCGGTCCTTAAGTGAATCGGGATTTCCCCCACTGACTTCGCACGTCAGGAAATCGCCAAAGGGGATCACGTGAGCCCCCCCCCCCGGGACTCTGTGACCATCACAAACAGGAGACCGTTTTCCAAGGATCTGAATTTTGGTCCTGTGACACCGGGGATTGCTGCAAGGGTCGTAAGTGTGGAACACAGTTGTAAGTCAGTTTTTTTCAGTGCTACGGGCAGTTGCGGACAACTCTAAATCAGGCTTAAGTGTAATGGATTGTGCACCTGAAGCAGCAGAGGAAGAAGATTTTTGCCAACTCAGCTTTCCCAGAAAGAGACCCAAATTAAGAATCAATGCAGTCCCAAGATGGATGGAGAAATGAAGGAAGAGCGTCATACTCTAGAACAGGGGTCTCCAATCCCCGGACCATGGACTGGCAGTGGTCCACGGCATGCCAGAAACTGGGCCGTGCAAACAAGCTAAGCCACATCTGTGAGATGGAGGCAGCAGTGAAACCCCTTCCGATCCACGGACAAACCTCTTTCCACGGAGCTGGTCCCTGGTGCCCAAAAGGTTGGGGTTCACCGTCCTAGAACATCTCAGGAAATATCTAGTAGCTTACAAAGTGATAGCTTTAATTTGGCAAGATTCTGTCTGTCATTTAAGTAAATAAAGCATTGGAATTGATGGGAGTTCACTGGGATAGGATGACTCCTCCACAGCAGTTCATAGCTTATATTAGTGATGGCGAACCTTTTAGAGACCGAATGCCCAAACTGCAACCCCAAACCCACTTATGTATCGTCAGGTGCCAGTTGGGCGTGGCCCATTGAGTGGGCGTGGCTGCAGTGGTAAGGGCAGAAAGGGTGGGACTAAAAAGTTCAACCAATCAATTCAACTTTGCGAGATCTTTTTTTTCCTGCAAGAAGTTGAAATTGATTGGTTGAACTTTTTTTTTTGGCACACGGTGGCGGAAAGCGAAAAGGTTTTATAAAACCCAGCTGAAGGCCTACTAGGACTGGGGCGATGGCGCATGTGCCCACAGAGAGGGCTTTGCATGCCACCTTTGGCACGCGTGCCATAGGTTCACCACCACGGGCTTATATCTATAGTAATGCAGATCACCGCTTTAGTCTGGCAAGATTCTGTCTGTAGGTGAACAACAATAAAGACACGAATGAGAAGTAACTACACGTGTCATTCTTGATTCTTGGGGACTGAGAGGTAGTGCTGTTTACTTACGTCTTCTACCACCGCTGCTGCTGATGGTCACTGCTTGTAAAACCTGTTTTGAATCTTAAGTCCCTGCAGTTGAAATTTTAAGGACCCTGTTTTGAACGTTTGTAGTCTGGAAAAGCTCTGAATAAAAATCCCCAGGTGCCAAACTTTTGACACTTCCGTGTGTTGTTGGTTGATCAAAGTCTCTTGAGGACTTGGGTTGGTGTTCCTGCTTCTTCACTACTTGGAAGGAAAAAGGGTAAAAATATAAATCTGTACAATGAGCAGTGTCCTTTTTGAGCTCGTAATAACCGAATGATTCCCCTCCGTTTTCTGCGTTATCGCTCTCTGGGCTTTACAATGGCATGAGACACTGGCAGCTATGCTTGCTCCATTGGCTTTTGCCTTGAATGCTTGTTAACATCATTGAAATGACTCCTAGTATTTGTAAGGTCAGTTGAATTAACTTAGAATTGTTACCTTTCTAACTGTTCATTAGTGACCGTTCGACGTTCCAGTGGAACTGGGAAAAGCGACTTGTGGCCGTTTTTCACACTTTACGACCGTTGCAGCATCACGTGTTCAAAATTCAGATACTTGGCAACTGACTCATATTTATGACGGTCGCAGCGTCCCCTTTTGCAACCTGACAAGCAAAGCCAGATTCACTCAACAGCCGTGTTGCTAACTTAACAACTGCAGTGATTCACTTAACAACCGTTGCAAGAAAAGTCATAAAATGGGGCAAAATTCGCTTAACTGTCTTGCTTAACAACAGAAATTTGGGGCTCTGTTGTGGTCGTAAGTCGAGGACTTACCTATATTTTGCTACCGTGTTTCCCCAAAAGTAAGACCCAACTGGAAAATAAGCCCTAAGCCTGATTTTTTTCAGGATGCTTAAAATATAAGCTCCACCCCCCCCCCCAAAATAAGCCCCAGTTAAGATGGTCAGCCAGACGGACACATTTAGTACCGTATTTACCAGAATATGAGCCCTAACTGGAAAATAAGCCCTAAGCCATCTCTTGGAGCAAAAAATTAATATAAGATTCTGTCTAATTTTCGTGAAAACACAGTAATATGTTACATCAAGACTTCGCCTTTTTAAATACACTGCTAATACGTTACAACAAGACTTACAACACCTAGAAAGCTCTGTTGCTGTTTTTACTTATCTTCACCATAGTTAAAGCTTTTTCCAAGTGCTAATGGCGGTTCTATTATAACCACCACCGCAATAATAAAATCGTATGCCAAGAGAACTAATTTCTAGTAATTTTCTTTGTAATAACAATCTCTGGCTACAATCTGAACTCGGATAGGGGGGGAAAAGAATATCTAAAGCGACAGGAAGGGCTGCTTTTAATGAGGAACACGTTGCAACATAACCTAATTTTAAAGCAATGTTTGTTTCTTGAATTTCGAGTAAGGAATGTCAGCTCAATCCAATTTTTTTAAAAAAAAAAAGCTAATAATGGATCCAGTGTGCTTTGGTGGAATGTGTGGTCTTTTTAAATACAGATAGTCCTCAACTTACAACAGTCAATTTAGTGACCGTTCAAAGTTACAGCAGCACTGGAAAAAAAAGACCATTTTTCACACTTACGGCCATTGCAGCATCCCCGTGGTCACGTAATGAAAATTCACACGCTTGGCGACTGACTCGTATTTACGACGGTTGCAGGGGGGGTGTCACATGATTCCCTTTTGCCACCTCCTGACCAGCAAAGTCAAGGGGGGAAGCCAGATTCACTTAGCAACCGTGTGACTAACGTAACAACCGGAGGGATTCACTTAACAGCTGTCACAAGAAAGGTCGTAAAGTGGGGCAAAACCCAGCCAGTGTTTCACTTAGCAACAGAAATGTTGGGCTCCGCTGTGGTCGTGAGTTGAGGACCGCCTGCAATCTGCTTTCTTGAAAAATTGTTTTTTTGCATTCGCATTGCGATTTTTAAAGGCACAAAATTGTACGGGGGAGGAAAAAACACTTCGGGCCTTAAAAATCCTGCAACTAGTTTCTTGGACATAATTTAAATGATAGCCCTTTAACTCACCCACCCAATCGTCTTTTCCAGATAATAATTCCCCAGCATGTTGGCGCTCCCAGACATAGCTGTAAACATGACCTGATTTCTTGAGGACTATATGCATGGCCGTCGGGTGATCTGCGGACCATGGAGCTGAAGGTGTGGGTTGACGGAGTCCAAAGGATTGTTTGTGGAGTCACAGAAGTTACAACTTGTCAGGAAGTGGTTATAGCGCTTGCCCAGGCTATAGGTGAGTATGCAGTCCTGATATTTATGCAGGAGGTTGAGTGGGAAGGGCTTATCGTTCATTCTGTTGGATCGTTGGATCTGTCCTGACCAAACTGGTAACATGATCAGTGTACATCCTAACTGCTGATGTTACCTAGCTGGGTCATGAAATGTCTGCAAGAAAACCACCATCCTCCAGAGAGTACCAAAGACCACCACCTCCTCCTCTTCCCCCCCTCCTCTTCTTTTTTTCTCTTCCTCCTCTTCCTCCTCCTCCTCCTCCTCCTCTTCCCTGCTAACTGCCCTCCTTTCTAACACTGATGATGTTTCCTAGTTGGGTCATGAAATGTCTGCAATAAAACAACCATGCTCAGAGACCCCCAAGGACCCCACAGTTCAAATCTTTAAGCAAACTCCCCCCCTTCTAGCACTGATGATGTTCCCTAGTTGGGCCATGAAACGTCTGTAAGAAGACCACCAAGCTCAAAGAGCACCAAGGACCCCACAGTCATCTCCTCCTCCTCCTCCTCCTCCTCCTCCTCCTCCTCCTCCTCCTCCTCCTCCTCCTCCTCTTCTCCCTTCTAGCACTGATGATGTTCCCTAGTTGGGTCTGAAACATCTGCAAGAAGACCACCAAGCTCAGAGAGCACCAAGGACCCCACACACACACAGTTCAACCCTGAGCTACAAATATTCTCTTCTAAAGTTAGTGAGATTTCAGATCACGACTCAGGTACAATAAGGATAGTTGTTTACACAAAGGAGAGTAACAGTTGTAGATCAGATGTGGTAAATGACTTCACTGTGCGCTTATGGAGATATCCCAAGAGACAGAACATGTTATCCCGCCTCCAGTTAGATTTCCCTTTTGAATTGGACAGCCGCTCTTAGATCGGTCCCCGAGCTCAATGGGATAGATAAAATACTTTGAATTTGAACCGTGTTGACCTTGAAAAGCCCTACTTCTAAGCCAGTGGCATTGGGCTCAGAACGGCATCAAAGCTCCCTCGTGTTGGAACAGCTGTTTCGGATGCAACACAAGTCGCTTTTGAGCTGGTAAAGTTCTAAATTCGAAACGTTTCACTCCGTATTCTTGGAACCCGAGTCTAGCCCTCCCTACATTTTAACGATAAACATATTGGAACTTGCAAGACTTGGAAGGTCTGAAGGTTTGGCTTCATGTGTCCTGGACATAACTTAAGTCCAATCTACTCTGATCAATGAGACTGAGGGCCTCGCTAGGCGGGAGATAATTCGTCTTAATTGCAGGAGATTTTGGAGAAATCTAAACTTTTCTCAACTATATTTGGATGATTTAGTAGCCAGGAGAGCTCTTGCCTGGAACATTTGACAGCTAGATATAGTTAGTCCTCAACTTACAACAGTTTGTTTCACGACACTTAGGACCTTTTTGCAGCTATCCCCGTAGTCACATGATCAAAATTCGGATGCTTGGTGACCGACTCACATTTGCGGTGGGGTCATGTGATTCCGTTTTGTGACCTCCTTGAGAAGCAAAGTCCGTGGGGAGGCTGGATTCACTTAACAATGGTGTGACTAATTTAACAACCAGAGGGATTCACTTAACAAACGTGGCAAGAAAGGTCGTGAAATGGGGCAGAACTTACTTAACACATGTCTCACTCAGCAACATGAATTTGGGGCTCTGTTGTGGTCGTAAGTCGAGGAAGGCCTGTAGCGGAGGGAGCATTGAGGTTTTCTCATCTTGGCTGCTTCAGAACACAGTTGCATTCTGGGGTTTCCAAAACAGTAGTAGTATGATAGTTGCCTCTCTCTCAACTGGCCTGTATTACGTTTCCAGTCCCTGGATCCATAAAGATGCCAATTGTAAGCACCTGCGTGGTTTTAATACTGCTGCCAATCTTCTAGGCCAAGGGTCCCCAACCCCTGGTCTGTGGACCAGTACTGGGCCACGGCATGCCAGCAACCAGGCAAACAAAGCCCCATCTGCGGGATGCGGGCAGCACACAAAACCACGCACTCTCCGGTCCGTGGAAAAACCTCTCACCACGGAACCAGTCCCTGGTGCCCAAAGGTTTGGGGGCCTCTGTGCTAGGCAGCTCAGAATTGCTAACACTTGGTCAGTCCAGATCAAGAAATAAACCTCAACAAAGACTAAAAACTGCTTTTGTTAACATAGTCTAGTAAAAAAAAAATCTTGCAGGCCCGATTCTGCTTTACTTCCTCCATTTATTATGTGGGTTTTTGATTTAAAAGTTTAATTCACTTCAAGCTAAAAATTTTTTTGATGGAGTTTCATTATCAAAAACTACTGCGCCGATGCAGTAGTTTCTTCGTGTTATGATGTGACTTTTATACATGCCTCTCCGATAACTTTTGTAGATGTGGCTTGTTCGTTTGCTAAGTGGTCGTGCTCGTGTAAATTGGGGTTAAATTATCATAAGCTACTTCTACCAGTGCATTAAGTAATTTCTTAATATTATGAAGTGGCTTTCCGTACTACTTTTGATGATGTGGCTTGCTAGTTTGCAAATTGGTGGGGCTAATGTAGGTTCCATTAAGTTATCACAAACTACTTTAACCAGTGCAGTAAATAGTTTGATTATCTAACTTTTAAAATTGGTGTCTGCAGCTCTTGTGGTGCACCTCTGCCCTCTGCTGGCTCATTCCTATCATTGCAATTACAGTTAGTCCTTGACGTATGACCACAATTGAGCCCAAAATTTGTGTTGCTAAGGGAGACATTTGTTAAGGGAATTTTTTGCCCCATTTTACAACCTTTCTTGCCACCCTTGTTAAGTGGATCGCCGTAGTTGTTAAGTTAGTAACACGGTTGTTAAATTAATCTGGCTTCCCCGTTGACTCTGCTGGGGATCACATGACCCAGGGACACTGCAACGGTCATAAATGTGAGTCAGTTGCCATGCATCTGAATTTTGATCACGGGATGACCACGGGATGCTGCAGTGGCCGTATGTGTGAAAAACGGCCATAAGGCACTTTTTTCGGCGCCGTTGTAACTTCAAACAGTCACTAAATGAACTGTTACAAGTCAAGGACTACCTGTGTGTCCATGCTCTTCTTTCTTTCTCTCTTTCTTTCTTTTTTTAGGTCGTACCGGAAGGTATACCTTGATAGAAAAATGGAGAGATACAGAAAGACATTTAGCACCTCACGAAAACCCTATCATTTCTTTGAACAAATGGGGGCAGTACGCAAGCGACGTGCAACTCGTCTTGCGACGTACCGGGCCATCGCTTAGCGAGCGGCCGACTTCGGACAGCGTGGCTCGGATCCCGGAAAGGACTTTGTACCGACAGAGCCTCCCTCCCTTGGCCAAGCTCCGGCCTCAGAACGACAAGTCGATTAAAAGGAGAGAGCCCAAACGTAAATCCTTGACTTTCACCGGCGGCGCCAAAGGATTAATGGACATTTTTGGGAAGAGCAAAGAGCACGAGTTCAAGCAGAAAGTCCTCCACTGCAAGACCACGGCGGATGAGTTGAAAAAGCTGGTGCATCTCCAGACGGAGAAGTTGCAGTCGGTGGAGAAACAGCTGGACACGAACGAAGCCGAGATCAGATACTGGGAGCAGAAGTTCAGCTTCAGCCTGGAGGACGAAATCCTCAAACTGGAGCAGAAGATCAAGCGGAACGAGGTGGAGATCGAGGAGGAGGAATTTTGGGAAAACGAGCTCCAGATTGAGCAGGAAAACGAGAAGCAACTGAAGGAGCAGTTGCAAGAGATCCGGCAGAGGATTTTGGACTGTGAAAGCAAGCTGAAGGACTACGTGGTCCAGATCCAACACATGGAAAGCGGCTTGGAAGCAGAAAAATTGCAACGGGAAGTCCAGGAGGCCAAAGTCAATGAAGAAGAAGTCAGGGAGAAGATCGACAAAGTCAGAGGAGAACTTGACCTCCACGGCCAACAAAGTCTCCGCCTGGAGAACGGCATCAAAGCTGTGGAAAGGTCTCTGGGACAAGCGGCCAAGCGGTTACAGGTGGGATCCATTTTCTGTGTCTCCAGAGATTTTATTATTTATTTATTTATTTTAATCCCATTTATATCCCGCCCTTCTCCGAAGACTCAGGACGGCTTACAATTTAAGCACAAACCAATGTGCTTAGCAATAGCCTTCATTCTATGTATATGCCTGCTTATTAGGGCTTTTGGGCCCCCCCAAGCGGCATTATTACAAAGTCAGCTTATTGCCCCCAACAATCTGGGTCCTCATTTTACCTACCTCGGAAGGATGGAAGGCTGAGTCAATCTTGAGCCTGGTGGGATGCGAACCTGCACTAATTGCAGGCAGCTGGTGTTACTTAAGGAGGCATTAGCCCACTGCGCCACCAAGGCTATTAGTTGATCAAAATATGAAATACAAAAATAAAAAGAAAAATGAAGATGAGGGAAAAATTAAGGGAGAAAAGGGGAAAGAGATGGGGGGGAAGCATAAAAGGAAAAAGAAAAAGACAGCCATTGGCCTCCAACTCCTTTTGGCGCAGTAAAGGTAAAGGTAAAGGTTCCCCCGCACATGTGTGCTAGTCGTTTCTGACTCTAGGGGCCGGTTCTCATCTCCGTTTCAAAGCCGAAGAGCCAGCGCTTGTCCGAGGACGTCTCCGTGGTCATGTGGCCGGCATGACTAGACGCCAAAGGCGCACGGAACGCTGTTACCTTCCCACCGGAGTGGTCCCTATTTTTCTACTTGCATTTTTTACGTGCTTTCGAGCTGCTAGGTTGGCAGAAGCTGGGACGAGTAACAGGCGCTCGCTCTGGTGCGGTAGAATAAGGTAATAACATAAAACCTCGACTTTTTACTTGTATATAATACTGTACATACTTTTTTTAAAATAACATTTTATTAGTTTTCTAAGATTACAATTCATAGGTACTTAGTAAACAACATGTTGTCTTAGTCCATTTGTTTTTCTAAACAATCTCTACCCCATTTTTCCAGCCATTGGTAAAATACACCCCACACTTGGAAATATTCTGTGTCTCCCTTTTCTTTAATCTTCAGGGTAAGTCTATCCATTTCTGCAAAGTCCCAACATTTTCTTAATTACCTCTTCTTCGGATGGTGTTTCCTTAATTTTCCCAATACCGAGCAAATGCAATTCTTGCTGCTGTTAATACGTGTAACATTAAGTAGACGCTTTCTTTATCGTATTTCCCTGATAGTATACCTAGTAAAAATACCGTACAGACTAACCTTTTCTATAACAACTAGCCTATCTAATCCGCCAAACCCAAAAGGATCGCTTTTGTGTCAATAATCCTTGTCTCGTAATAGGAAAGTCATGCTAAGGCTCCACGTGTTGTGGTCAGTCAGCTGCCAGCAGTCAGAGGAGGAGGAGGAGGAGGAGGAGGAGGAGACTGGGTCAACTTGTGGTCCGGAAGGCTCTGATGAGGAAGCAGAATCAGAGCCAGAGCCAGGACCGCCTGTCTGTGCCCAGGCGGAGAGGCAGCTGTTTTGGGGGCCTGAGCTGAGTGAGGGGGAGGAACAAATGAGGCCCATCCCAGATGGGTGTGGAGAGGAGAGAAGAGCAACGGAAGACAATAAGCCGAGTCTCAAGGAAAAAGGAGAACTTATACCAGTGATGGCGAACCTTTTAGAGACTGAGTGCCCAAACTGCAACCCAAAACCCACTTATGTATCGTCGGGTGCCGGGTGGGCGTGGCCCATTGGGTGGGCGTGGCTGCGGGGGTAACGGCAGACTGGGTGGGACTAAAAAGTTCAAATCAATTCCAACTTTGCGAGATCTTTTTTTTTCCCCCGCGAGAAGTTGAAATTGATGTTTAGGGGGTTGGAGGCTAAAACGTACGAAGAACGGTTACAGGAATTGGGTCTATCCAGCCTAGTCTAATGAAAAGAAGGACTAGGGGGGGGGGAAGAGCATGAAAGCAACCTTACAACATTGGAGGGGCTCCGACAAAGACAAAGGGGGGGGCGTCAAAACTATTTTCCAAAGCACCAAAAGGCAAGACGAGAAACAACGGTTGGAAAGTAACCAACTTGGGAGAGAAGCAACGTAGAACTAAGGAGGAATTTCCTAAGAAATGGCAGGGCAATCCGTCAAGGGAACAGCTGGCCGCCAGAAGTTGTGGGTGCTCCATCGCTGGAGGCTCTTAAGGAAAGACTGGACAGCCCTCGTCTCCTGCCAGAGCAAGGGGGCTGGACTAGATGGCCTCCAAAGTCCCATCCAACTCCCTTACTGCTAACTGGATCTGCCTTAACTTTCTTCTCCTTCTTAGGAAAGAGAACAAGAACTGGAGCAGCTGACGAAAGAACTGCGTCAAGTCAACCTCCAACAGTTCATCCAACAGACGGGGACCAAAGTCACGGTCCTTCCGGCTGAACCCATTGAATTGGAGGCTTCGCACCCAGAGCTTGAGAAAGGTACTTTTGAGATGGCCACATGCTCTCCTGCCCCCTCCCAACTTCCTAAAATAGGTCTTAAGGGGGATCCGTTGAAAGTTCACCATTGGTCTTTTGAGGGTTGGGCAAAAAAGCTTGGAGAGATGTGGACAGGTTCAACTGATTTGCACACAAGCAAGAAGCCCTTCCTTTGTAAATGAGGGTGGGGGGGAGAGAAGATAGTTACGTTAGGTCAGGAGTGTCCAACCTTGGAAATACCTATGGACTTCAAATCCCAGGATTCCCCAACCAGCAAGGGTTTAAAGTTGCCAAGGTTGGATCTCCTTGCATTAGGAGTAGCGAGACAAGCTGGTGAGACAAGAGAAGGTTGACCCAGCCTTCCATCCTTCCCAGGTTGGTAAAATGAAGACCCTGATTGTCGGGGGCAAGATGGTGACTCTGTAAACCACTTAGAGTGGGTTGTAAAAGCATTGTGAAGCGGTATATAAGTCTTAAGTGCTGTTCTATTCTATTTCTATTCTATTCTATTCTATTCTATTCTATTCTATTCTATTCTATTCTATTCTATTCTATTCTATTCTATTCTATTCTATTCTATTCTATTCTATTCATCATTCCATTCCATTTTCCTGGTGGCATAGGGATCAGAATGCAGTATTGCCGGCTGACTCTGCCCACTGCCAGCAGTTCGATCCTAACTGGGTCAAGGTTGAC
>NW_027673446.1:0-34615 GCF_964194415.1 Vipera berus
CGCATGGAACGCTGTTACCTTCCCACCGTAGTGGTCCCTATTTTACTACTTGCATTTTTACATGCTTTTGAACTGCTAGGTTGGCAGAAGCTGGGACCAGTAACAGGTGCTCACTCCATTACACGGCACTCGGGATTAGACCCGCCAAACTGCCAACCTTCTGATAGACAAGCTCAGCGTCCCAATCCACTGAGCCACCGCGTCCCATATTGATGTTTGTTAGGTCAAGCTAATTCTTTGGTTAGTTTTCTCCTTCAGAACAGAGACAACAGAGAACAGATAGACAGACAGCTATATAACAGCTGTGCCCTGGACTGATGAGCTCTGTAGTCCAAGATATAACGATGGTTCCAGGTTGAGAAACATTACTTCAGAGTAAGGATGAGGAACTCTAAGGACTGATTGACCCCAAAATGTCACGTGAGCCCCAAACCCCATTTTTCTAGCTCCCCAGACATCTCTTCAGCTGGTATTGATCTAAACTGGCCTCTCCCCTGAATTTCTTTTTATTTCTTGGTTGACTCTCAACTTAATTAGCTTTTTATGTTCAATCAAGTCAAGGAAATATTGACATTCACTGTAGGATCAAATGGACTAAGTGACTGAAAAGATTGAAAGGATTGAAAATGATGGGAGCAAAAATACAAGGAATAGGCATTCCCTTAATCCTACCCATCCTTCTTCCCTGCTGTTTTCTGATGCTTCCATCCCCCAGAATATTTTACTAGCCACTGTTTTTCATTATTCTTCTTCAACAAGATTTTTAATCTTAATGTTTGCTTACTAAGAACAAATGAGGAACAGAGCCAACAATAAAATGGAGAAGGGCTGCTGAGTGCATTCTTTGGCAGATTCATACATCAATTGCAAATTCACATGCATTCAAAAAACACCTACAAAATAGAAAGCTTCAATTCTGATCCAGTTTAGAAGAAGCTGGCTAGAAATTCAGAATAAAATAAAGGTGGACAACATGGTGGGCATGGATTGAGCTGTATAGGTCATGTTGAAAAAGCAGCATTCATATTCATATTTACTCATTTATGCAATGTTTTTAGTTATACAGAGACAGCATTCAAGGAAGCTAATATCTAAAATGAAAGGTGGCTTATCAAAAATATTTGTCTTTTCTTTTTAACTCTAAACCTATCAGTACAATTTAAAAGTGACTTGTACAAATCTTTGGTGTGGCCACACAGAATCTTGTGTCCTGCTCACGTGCCTTCACAAGGATTTGGAGAAGGTGCTAATAAGGGTAAGTAAGGCTTTGGAGCAAATAAGATGAAAACCTGTATGTGAAACTTCTAAGTAACTAAGGAATGTATTAACACATGCTTATTAAACCTAATATTATAAGGATGCCATTTCTAGGAACACCTTAAATCAAACACATCTTTTTGTGAAAGTGTGCAGTTGACACACAAGGCCAGAACAAGATGCTGTAGCTTTGTGATGTTCTGGAGAAGGGCTCCATGTACTCATTCACCCACCAAATCAACATCTGAATCCTGACTTCTGCACAGGGCTTGTGCAGAGGACATCAGGTTGGGAGGGCTGTTGAATAGAATTGACTTCCATAGTTCAGTTGGTAGGAACTCTCCAACAATTCAACCCTGAGCTACAAATATTTTCTGCTGTCAGCTGTTCAAGATCTTGAGCCAGGATTATCATACCTGGGCTGCAAATTCCTGGACGACCATTAGATGACAGCAAACTAATACCCAACAGATTTTTACTACCCTCTCGTAATCACCTGAATTTTTTGCAAGCTAAATCCGGTAATCCTACTTAAGTAGAAAGGCTTATTTCTCAGTTTTGCTTCCTGGTGACTGAACTTGGAACTTGTATTTTACTTGAATGAAATGCATATGTTCCATTGTCTGAGTCATGCCATCTCCCCATGGTATGATATCAAAGAGAGCTTTTCAAGTAGCATAAATCTGGTAATCAAGAATTTCAAGGCAAGCACAAAGGATCTCATCTTAGCAAAGCCCAGTGTTTTGTAACATGTCTTTCTACAATTGTGAAACCCTACAATGCAATATAATACAGCAAGAAGAACAAAATGTAAATGATTCATCTTGATTTAAGAACAATGAAGCATAACAGAAGAAATTTAGAACCGTTCTACCAGCATCTCTTAAGGTGGCTGTTTCACTCACCTTCATAATTCCTTATTGCTTTTCTCTCATCAGCCTATTTTCTCCTCTATGATATATTGTAAACAATTTAAGATAGGCTCCCAAAATTTTATGTGGCCTATTTAACATTCACATGAAAGATTCCAAGGTAAAAGCAAGGACTGAACAAGCAAAGGAGACAAAGAGCAGCTTAAACTTCCACAGACTTTACTCATCTCTTTATTTGACAAGGTATATCCCTATCATTCCTTTGACAAGCAATCTGTCCATTCATCTATTATTAAGCCATCCTTCATACAGCTCTAAAGGAACTGTCACTTGTTCTTCTAGCATCTGTTGGTGGCTGCTAATCAGATTTTGCTGAGCACATAACATTTGTCTAAGAGATAAGGATGGATTGCAATTGAGAATCTAAGGATCAGCAATGAAAAGTCTTAGGGTCAAGGAAAAGCATTATACTTTCAAGGAAACATAGAGTTATTAAGGAGACTTAGTAGTTCCCAATTTCAGACCAGAAATTGGGAACATTGTCTAGATCACAGCACTACTGGATCACTTTGTGTGAAGGCCTAGGTGCCTCCAGACTGTCCAGTTGCCAAACATTTGCCCCCAAATCTTAGAAGATCTTTCACATGTTGGTTAAAATCTGGCAAGTTCAGGAAAATTATGTGAACCTCTTGAAGGTTTTGGCAAGATTTCAGCAATTTGACCCAGGAGAAATGCTTCTTGGGGGTCCAGCAAATAGTGAAAAGTTCTGGATGTATGTTGCTAGGGAGTCAAAATGTCTGTGCACACAAATAAAAAGGGGAAGGGTTTCAGTTGTAATGCAGTGTACATCATCTTGCTGATTTTGACACCCACATGCATGAATTCTCTGCTGTTGCTATAGTCCTGTAAATCAGCTTCCTGGTCCATCTGAGAAGTCCAATGCTAAAACATTCAGGCTCTTTGGTCTCTGTTTGAAAATATTCAGATGTTGCTTCCTCTGGCTAAATTCCCAAACTGTTTCTATCATCAAGAAATTTTCCTTGGTGTATAACTTAAACCCTTTAGGGGATAGGAAAGGTAGATAAGAAAAAACACATTTTTGTCCTCTTTGAGGTATTATTCAGTCCCATATTTTGGAGATATTGCCAGTCCCAAGGCCATCCTAGTACTTGTTAGTATTCAAAGCAGAGATGCAGACTGATTCCAATACTGTCCAGTAGTAGCTGCCCAGCATGAGTCAGACCATAGCTGAAACTCATGTTCTGAGTACTGAAAGGGAACATTGTGTAGTATTCAGCTCCATGACTGACAAGCAGTAGAAAAAACCTCTAGGTTGACTCTAGAGCAGAGGACCCCAACCTTTCCAGTTTGGTGGCCTGGAGGGAAAGGGGGGAGCAGGCAAATTTGCACCCACACACATGCATATGCAAATGGCCGTGTGCACTGCAACGGCGCTAGCACCTGCATGCATGCACAAATGAAGCCATGCACACCACAGTGCTGCTAGTGCCCCCGTGCATGCGCAAATGGATCATGTGCAAACAGACTGCTAGAGCCTGCATGACGCTGGCGGCGGCACTAGCGTCCTCATGCATAGGCAAACAGGGCTGCTAGCACCCACACACATGGGCAAATGGGATCATTAGTGCTTGCGTGTAAGCTAGCCCCCTCATGGTGGTGCTAGGGTGAGTGGGGGGGAATGCACGCACACATGTGTGCACTCGCCAGCCATTCCCACAGACCGGTGGCCAACAGGCCACAGACCGGTACTGGGCCACAGCCCACAGGTTGGGAACCTCTGCTCTAGAGTTAGGAGAATATAGAGAAGAAATGCTGTCCTGCATTCAGACTTATCCTTAGAAATAGAGGAGTCTGCAGTTATGGTACTCCAACTAAACAACTGTTCGTCCCTGCAAACTAGGATTTGGTGACAGTGGGGTTACAACAATAAGTCAGCCACTCTGTTCCATGGCCCTTCCCTGATTTATTCAATGTGCAACTACCAAAAAAGGTTTCCAGCCCTCTAAGAAAAGTGGATGGAGGATCTTGGGAAGGTAGACTGGATAATAGAAGAACTCCTAAGAATTGTCACCTTTCTCTGGAACTAGAATCTCCTTTTGGTTTTCTTTCCTTCTACCCTAGAGGGGAAAGGATCCCATCCCTACTGGCAAATATTGGAAAGCAGTGATGCTGTGCTCAACTCTGTGCAAGAGTCCACATTCTGCAAAGATATAGCAGGGGAATGTCTTTCACTGATGCCCAGATCTCACAGTCATGGGCCAAACAGTATTGCTGCAATGATATCAGGGGTAGCAACTTTGGGATTGTTGAAGGCTAAATTTGTTTTGGGGAAAGCAGCAGGACACCTAGGAAAGTGATGGACTTTATTATCTGGAAATTGAGAGAGAGTCCAATTTTCCATAGGCTGCCTTTTCTCAAGCACGTGGGAGAAGATGTTTTTGCAGGTCTGGTCATACCCCCCCACACAGCATACCTAATCACTTAGCACCAATGTGCCTTCCTCCTGGCTCATTTCCATCCATCTTGTAATTGAATTGTGTGACATCAGTAACCCAAAAGCTATATAGCAGGTCAAATTGAGATAAATGCTTCTATTCTAAGCCTCAGCAAGGGCCTGTTGGAGAGAGAAAAGGAGATGCTTTGCCAAAAAAAGAGAGAGCATAATGACATTGATAATAGTATTAATTTAATAGTAATATGTTTAAAATCAGCCAGCTCTGTACAAAAATTAAATGTAATATAGAAATTGCCATCAAGATTACTATCTGATATTAAAGACGTGGCACAGCTGGGGAAATGAGAAAAAAGTAACACCAATGAAAGGCTGGCGAATACCAGGCTTAAAATGTGGTAAAATATGCAGAGCCACGATGCAACATAGCACAGAATAAGATTCAGTTCAAAAGCAAACCAAGTTACCTACTAGGTCACAAATTGCATATTATCTATATGTTGAGTTATTTTCTGAGTTGCCTTTTGGCCCAAAGCACCCTTTCAAAGAAGCCTACTTTAGAGTTGGAAAGATTACATTTTAGAAATATTTTATTTTAGAAAAAAGACAACCATCAACAATCCAAAGCACAAGTTAGTCCACTGTTTCTCAACCTTGGCAACTTGAAGATGTGTGGACATCAACTCTTGGAATTCCCTTGTTGGGAAATTCTTGGAGTTGAAGTTCACATGTCTTCAAGTTGCCAAGGTTGAAAGACAGCAGGCTATAGACATTCTCCAAATTATCTGTTGCCTACAGTTCTTAACTAAAAAGTAAAGAGTTCTACTAGAGAGAGATAATAATATGCCAGTTGTGGAGGAACCGGAGGCAAGGATGTTGACTGGGTTTCCAAATTCTTCACCTTTTTCACCCTCTTTTCCTAGAAGACCAGAGTGTAGGATATCCAAGATAGTGAAAGTTGAGAGATTTAAGGCAAAAACAAAGAAATGTGTCCAAGAGGAGTAGATGTAGACAAACTACCCAATTTCTTTCACTAAACCTCTTCATGGATTACTGCCTTGTTGTGGTGAAGGGGCTTGCGTAATTCAATGAAGCTATGAGCTATGCCATGCAGGGCCACCCAAGACGGACAGGTCATAGCAGAGAGTTCTGACAAAACGTGATCCACTGGAGAAGGAAATGGCAACCCACCCCAGAGCAGAGGGCTAGTACTAGTAGCGCCAGAAAGAATGAAGCGACTGGGCCAAAGCCAAAAGGACGCTCAGCTGTGGATGTATCTGGTGGTGAAAGGAAAGTCCGATGCTTGGAATGTAAGATCCATGAATCAAGGCAAGCTGGATGTGGTCAAACAAGAGATGACAAGAATGAACATTGACATCTTAGGAATCAGCGAACTAAAATGGATAGGAATGGGTGAATTTAATTCAGATGACCATAAGGTATACTACTGCGGGCAAGAATCCCTCAGAAGAAATGGAGTAGCCTTCATAGCGAATAAAAGAGTAGGAAAAGCAATACTGGGATACAATCCCCAAAATGACAGAATGATCTCAGTTCGAATCCAAGGCAAACCATTCAATATCACAGTACTCCAAGTCTATGCCCCAACCACCGGTGCTGAATAGGATGAAATTGACCGGTTCTATGAAGCCCTACAGCACCTTATAGAACTAACACCAGAAAATGATGTCCTTATCATCATGGGAGATTGGAATGCTAAAGTAGGAAGCCAAAAGATAAGTGGAATAACAGGCAAGTTTGGTCTTGGAGTACAAAATGAAGCAGGGTACAGGCTGATAGAATTTTGTGAAGAGAATACGATGGTCATAACAAACACACTTTTCCAACAACCCAAGAGACAGGTCTACACATGGACATCACCAGACGGTCAACACAGAAATCAGATTGACTATGTGCTCTGTAGCCAAAGATGGAGAAGCTCTATACAGTCAGTAAAAACAAGACCAGGAGCTGACTGTGGCTCAGACCGTGAGCTTCTCGTTGCAAAATTTAGGCTTAAACTGAAGAAAGTAGGGAAAAGCATTAGGCTACTCAGGTATGAATTAAATCATATCCCTGTTGAATATACAGTAGAGGTGACAAATAGATTTAAGGAATTAGATCTGATAGACAGAGTGCCTGAAGAACTATGAACAGAGGTTCGCAACATTGTACAAGAGGTAGCAACCAAAACCATCCCAAAGAAAAAGATATCCAAGAAAGCAAAATGGCTGTCTGAGGAAGCTTTGCAAACAGCTGAGGAATGGAGGGAAGCGAAAGGCAAGGGAGAAAAAGAAAGATATGACCAATTGAATGCAGAATTCCAGAGAATAGCTAGAAGAGATAAGAATGCCTTCTTAAATGAACAGTGCAAAGAAATAGAAGAAAACAATAGAATAGGGAGGACCAGAGATCTCTTCAAGAAAATTGGAGAGATGAAGGGAACGTTTAATGCAAAAATGGGCATGATAAAGGACCAAAATGGCAGGGACCTAACAGAGGCAGAAGAGATTAAGAAGAGGTGGCAAAATTACACAGAAGAACTATACAAGAATGACTTTAACGTCCCTGATAACCACGATGAAGTGGTCACTGACCTCGAGCCAGACATCCTAGAATGTGTAGTGAAGTGGGCCTTAGAAAAGCTGAGCAACAACAAAGCTAGTGGAGGTGACAGTATTCCAGCTGAGCTATTCAAAATCTTAAAAGATGATGCAGTAAAAGTGCTACACTCAATTTGCCAGCAAATTTGGAAAACTCAACAATGGCCACAGGATTGGAAAAGATCAGTTTACATTCCAATTCCAAAGAAAGGCAGTGCCAAAGAATGTTCAAACTATCGCACCATTGCACTCATTTCACATGCTAGTAAAGTTATGCTTAAAATTCTACAACCTAGACTCCAGCAGTATGTGGATCGAGAACTACCAGAAGTACAGGCAGGATTTCGAAGAGGCAGAGGAACTAGAGATCAAATTGCCAACATACACTGGATCATGGAGAAAGCTAGGGAGTTCCAGAAAAACATTTACTTCTGCTTCATTGACTATGCTAAAGCCTTTGATTGTGTGGATCACAACAAATTGTGGCAAATTCTTAAAGAGATGGGAGTACCAGACCATCTTATTTGTCTCTTGAGAAACCTATATGCGGGTCAAAAAGCAACAGTGAGAACTGGACACAGAACCACTGATTGGTTCAAAATTGGGAAAGGAATCCGGCAAGGCTGTGTACTGTCGCCCTGCCTATTTAACTTATATGCAGAGCACATCATGAGAAAGGCAGGGCTAGATGAATCAAAAGTAGGAATTAAGATTGCCGGGAGAAATATTAACAACCTAAGATATGCAGATGATACCACTCTAATGGCAGAAAGTGAAGAAGAACTAAAGAGCCTCTTGTTGCAGGTGAAGAAGGAGAGTGCAAAAGTTGGGTTGAAACTTAACATTAAGAAAACCAAGATCATGGCAACCGGCCTTCTCAATTCCTGGCAAATAGATGGGGAAGAAATGGAGGTAGTGACAGATTTTATTTTCCTGGGCTCCAAGATCACTGCAGACGGGGACTGTAGCCAAGAAATTAAAAGACGCTTGCTCCTCGGGAGGAAAGCAATGGCAAATCTAGACAGCACACTATAAAGCAGAGACATCACCCTGTCAACAAAAGTGCATATAGTCAAGGCTATGGTCTTCCCAGCTGCAATGTACGGCTGTGAAATTTGGACCATAAGAAAGGCTGAGCGCCAAAGAATTGAGGCCTTTGAACTATGGTGCTGGAGAAGACTCCTGCGAGTCCCTTGGACTGCAAGGCGATAAAACTGGTCAGTCCTAGAGGAGATCAACCGTGACTGCTCTTTAGAAGGCCAGATCCTGAAGTTGAAACTCAAATACTTTGGCCACCTAATGAGAAGGAAGGACTCACTGGAGAAGAGCCTAATGCTGGGAAAGATTAAGGGCAAGAGAAGAAGGGTATGACAGAGAATGAGGTGGCTGGATGGAGTCACTGAAGCAGTAGGCGTGAGCTTAAATGGACTCCAGAAGATGGTAGAGGACAGGAAGGCCTGGTGGAACGTTGTCCATGGGGCCGCGATGGGTCGGACATGACTTCGTAGCTAACAACAACAACAACAAAAAGACTGTTATGGATAGAGATTAAACAATCAAGTCCTGAGAGCTATTTGTTAACAAAAGACACAATGCCTATCAGGTCTGTTCTATTAATAAAGTATTTTTGAGCTGACAATTCTGTAAAATAGAAAAATGGGAAAAGCAAATAAGCAGCATAAGGTGGCTCGGTTCACGTAGCATACTAAACCATGGGGTCTAATAATGTGACTAATGAAGGCAAATATACGTGTCCCAGGATAATGTTGGAGGATCCAATGTTGATTGGTCCCTGGGACCAGAGGTTTAATCTTCTCAGCTTTCAGACTTGTGCTGGAGCCCATCCTCAGGGAACATCTTTCTAGCAGAGTGTTTTGGGCTATTCTGTTTATGGTATTTATATGGTGTCTATTGTGTGTGGCTTTTTAGATGTTGATTGGAGATAGTAAGAGGTTGACTGCAGCTACAAAGGTTGTTGAACATGCAGGCACAAAACCAACCAGGGAAGTGACTGGAGCCTGGGAAACGGGCTCCTTGTCTGTCAAGAGGAGTGTTTAAAAAACCCCAGTTTATCAAGTACTTAGAAAGTGAGGGCTTGGCAGCACAAGGAAACAACAGCCAATGACCTACTATCCAGCCATTAACACCACCAATCAACATCTAAAAAGCCACAGGCAACAGGCATGAGTCTGAAAGCTTTGAAGACTAAGCCCCTGGTCCTGGTGACTGACCCAGATTGGATCCCCTAATAATCTGATTAATCCAATATTGGTTAAGTTCACACAACATGCTGAAATATACGGTAATCACTTTTTTCATAAACCATAGCAAACCGACATGCCACATTTTGGTTTAGTGTGTTGTGTGAAGCCAGCTGAGGTTTCAAACTTGAATCATTAGCATAGATCATCAGTTGTCTTTTGGGATGCAGCTCTGTCTAAGCCAAATTTCCTAATGAATCAAAGTAGACACAGTAAGTGAAACTGAAGAGTATTTCTGGCCATTTTATACCACTATTAATTATTTTGAATTGATGGTGGTGGTGATTGTGATTGTGATTGTGATTATAATTTAATTTGCTTCTGTTCAATAATGCCTGATTCTCTGAGACTGTCTGGACTCTGGACAAATGCCTGCAGTTTTCTTAGCAAGGTTTTGCCATTACAGTACCTCCTTCCTAGGGCTGAGAGAAAGTGATTGGTCCAAGGTTCAGCTTGTTTTGTGCCCAAGACAGGACTAGAATTCACAGTCTCCTGGTTTCTAGTCTGCTGCCTTAACCATTATGCCATGCTGACCGGCTATTTTGACTTTAATACAGGACACAACAATGCAATGTTCTCACAGTCACACCTTATAATTTCATTAAATGTAATAATATACAGCTATATTCTGCTTTTCCTAAAAGGGTTTCTTCGACTTTGTCTTTCTTTCTGTCCAGCTTGGAAAGTGCCATTACACCTACAGGCCCCAGAGGATGGTAGTGCAGAATTTCAGAAAGTATGCATAATATTCCTTGCATTTTAAACCCTTCAGATTTCATAACTGGGACACATTGCTGAATTCCATTTATGTGAGCATGGCTCCCCCACCCCACCCTGGATTTTTTTAAAATAAGCCCACAGAGACTTTTTTTCTTCTACATACTTATTTATTCTGATTATAACAGGACTAAACCATTTGGCCCATATGGAACTTAAAAAAAGATATTAAGTTCCATCTGGAATATGGAAAACAACCAAATTAGATTCTTGGTTACCTTAACCCAGTACTGGTGTCATTTACTGGCAGCATTTTAAGATTTCAGTGTGCAGAGCATGAGATCAGCTACTCAACCTCATTCCTTCATTGTCCTTAAAAACCAGGTAAAGGTAAGGTAAAGGTACAGGTTCCCCCGCACGTGCGTGCTAGTCGTTTCCGACTCTAGGGGCCGGTGCTCATCTCCGTTTCAAAGCCGAAGAGCCAGTGCTTGCCCGAGGATGTCTCCGTGGTCATGTGGCCGGCATGACTAGACGCCAAAGGTGCACGGAACGCTGTTACCTTCCCACCGGAGTGGTCCCTATTTTTCTATTTGCATTTTTATGTGCTTTCGAACTGCTAGGTTGGCAGAAGCTGGGACGAGTAACAGGCGCTCACTCTGTTACGCGGCACTCGGGATTCGACCCGCCAAACTGCCGACCTTCTGATCGACAGGCTCAGCGTCCTAACCCAGTGAGCCACCGCCACCCAGGAGTTACAGGTATTCCTTAACTTACAACAGTTCATTTAGTGACCGTTCAAAGTTACAAAGGCACTGGAAAAATTGTCTTCTGACCGTTTTTCACTCTTACAACCATTGCAGCATCACTATGGTCATGCAATCAAAATTCAGAGGCTTGGCAACTGGTTCATATTTATGATGGTTGCAGTGTCCAGGAGTCATGTGATCAGCTTTTGGGACCTTCTGACAAAGCAAAGTCAATGTGGAAGCCAGATTGAGTTAACAGTCATGTGCTAACTTAACAATTGCAATGATTCACCTAACAAGAGTGTCAAGAAAGGTTGTAAAATGGGGCAAAACTCACTTAACTAATGTTTCATTTAGCAACATAAATTTGGGGCTCAGTTGTGGGTGGTTAAGTCGAGGACTACCTGTATTCTGTGTGCCAAAGAAAATACAATGGAAAAGTTTATTTGCATTGAGAAAAATCATCCTCTGCTTCTTGGCAGCTTTTGAATCTCCGGGGTGTTGCTCCATGAAGGACAGCCAACACAGTTCCCATCCTACCTGCTTATTTTATGGCTTCTTCCCTTTGTATTTTTAAAGGCCACTTTTCCTTTGTTTACCTGTATAAAAGAGGCTGAATTGTCCTCTAGTGCTACAGAGCTGTCAGCTGAGCTTCTATAGCAAACAACCAAAGAGTTTTTGACAGAATGAAAAGCCAGGCTGGGGTACAATGAAGTGACACTTAATACATTTAAATGTAAAGTGCTGCGAGCTGGGAAGATGGCCTGGGAAGAGGTACGTGCTGCCAGCCTGTGTCTTTGTTTAAACATGAGACAAATTCAGCAAGGAAGCCTCATGTGTCTGCAGCTATTAACCAATGCATTGCCAAAAGAAGGGAAATGTTCCACTCCCACATAGAGAACAGGCCTAAAATTGCAATTTAAGGTTTTCTGATGCTACTTCATATGTAGAAATGCAAACGTGGAAAGGGTGGTTACCATTTAAATTGAAAGACAATTGACTGTGCTGTAGCAAGGAAGACTTAGCAGCGATCTAGGCCAGCTTGGATTTCTGGGAACTGTAGTCCCTGTGAATTTGGACTCGAGGAGGTTGCCTATAACAAAGAAAGAAAAAAGGGTGTCCCCAGTCTTTTTCAGAGATTCAAAAAACTTGAAACGAGAAGATCAAAGAAAAACTTTCTTCTGCCACTAGAGCCATTCTCTTTTAATATTTATGGAAACCTCACCTTACAATACCTTTTAATTTTATTTATTTCATTAAATTTAGCACAGCTGCCATTTCAAGCAGACTTGGGGCAACTTACAAATCAAAACTGAACTATCTATCTTTGTTCTTTTTAATAAGTTTATTTGAAAAGGAACGAAAGAGAGAAAATAAAGATCCATGGAAATTGAGGAGGTTGGACTAAAAGACCACTAAGGTCCTTTCCAGCCCTATGATTTTAAATAACAATTGTTTCATAACAATTTAACAGCACTAGGCTGCAGAATGCTAGAATAACAATTCCCACCTTCCCCTCCATCACAATCAGCTGTGCCTGATTGGAAAGACCTCTGTCACAGACCACATGCCTGGAATGAGATCTCCCTGAATGTCTATATTGCTCCCACTTGATTGGTTGGTCTTTAGTCAGCCATCTCTTCTTTCCTTTGATATATGCTAACTTTTACTTCATTGCAAGTTGTCACTGACATGTCAAGCAGTCTTAAAACTGGCATATTAAATTAAAGACTAAATGTCACTACCCTTAGCCACATTCTCTTCCATTTGTTGAGAACCCACAATTAACCACTTGCTGCTTGTGTTATAACCCAGACTACTTTCAGCCATATGACAAGAGCAAGCTGTGCTATGTTTTGCATCTTCTTCCTACTTCAGTGTTACATTGGGTTTTTGATGTGCAAATCCACTTGCCATTTGTGCAGGCAAGATAGGCAGATGCTAGCAATGAGTTGCCCTGCAGAAAAGATAGCACCCTAAATTAAGAACATGATTTTGAAATCTAAACTAGGTATTTGAAGTGGACCTGTCAAAATAACATTGCAAAAATCTGCAATTATTGCTAGATAGTAATTACTTAGTTAAGAATATACATTCATCTAGTACAATATTTTCCAACCTTGAGAATTATAGCAACAATAAAACATGTTTTAAAATGAGCCAAAGCAGCATTGCAGCCCATCTCGTGCCAAGAACAAACTTCTAGTGCTAAAAGAGGCAGATTGTATTTTTGGAAGCCCATCTCTGGTGATCCAGAGGGGGTTCTGAATTTAAACAATTTTAAAATGTGTAGACTTCAATGCCACAATTCCCAAGCCCGGAAGGGGATAACTCGCTGTGGCCAACTTGCCTCAGGACAGCTCAACAATTCAATGTAATTATTTAAAATAATTTAAAAATTATTTTAATTTTTGTCATTCACATTTCATTTTGTCCCTCCCTTGGCATCCTTTCTTTAATGATTCTATTCCACACTTTCTTTGGTATTAGTGTGACTCTTTTCCCACAGTGAGTTGGCCATGGCGAATTGGCCTGCAGGAAGCACACCACACATGGTGAGCTTCATTCATTTATCCTCTCCCATTTTTCCCTTTTCATATGAACCAACTCTTAAATTCTTCCTTGACCACTGCTGTGACAACCATAGGTCTGGGAAATTAATATTCCCAATCCCCCGGATCTTCTTGGTGACTGCAGAAACATCCATCTCTTCTGCCTATAATTCATCAGAAGATTTTGGTAGAGTCTTCATCTCACTCTTTGCTTACTTTAAGGCGCAACCATGCTCAGGCTGATAATATATGAGTAGTGAGTGAGGGCCACGTTTTAAAAGAAATTAGAAACTTGAATGTAAGATATTAATTATAGCCTAAAGCTTAATTAAAAGTGTCTATAACGTACAATGTTAGCTGACAAACTAATCAATCTCCTGTCTGCATGTACACTATTAAGAGAGCTTGAAAATCACATTCAAGTCTAGGAGGTCTATAAAAACTAGGTCTATAAAAGATCAAGGTCTATAAAAAAACTATATTTATATGCTGTTATTATAATTTGGGATATGATACTGCTATTCTCTTTTTATTTATGGTAACAGTATCTCAAGTGCCAGGAATTCTCCATTTTTCCCATTATATCGAGGTGAGTTGAAGGGATCCTGGAGGCCTAGAAACCATATTCTTATCTCTTCTTCTGGTTACGATGCACCTTAGATATCACAAGTTTTCAATACAGGTAGTCCTCAACTTACAACCACAATCTTGAGTCCAAGATTTCTGCTGCTAAGTGAGACAGTTAGGTTTTGCCCCATTTTATGATCTTTCTTGCCACAGTTGTTAAGTGAATCACTGCATTTATTAAGTTAGTAACGCGGTTGTTAAGTGAACCTGGCTTCCCCATTGACTTTGCTTATCAGAAAGTTGCAAAAGGTGATCACATGACCCTTGAACACTGCATCCATCATAAATATGAGTCGGCTGCCAAGGCTCTGAATTTTGATCACGAGACCATGGGATGCTGCAAGGGTTGTAACTGTGAAAAACAATAAGTCACTTTTTCAGTGCTGTTGTAACACTGAACAGTCCCTAAGTGAACTGTTTCAAGTCGAGGAGTACCTGCATAGTAGGATCCAAATGTGATAGTAGGCTCAAGAAGACAAAATTTGTTTATTTTGCTTATTTGCTAGATTTGTTGGCCGCCCGTCTCACCTCATTCGTTCTTGTGATAGGAAAAAAAATGGAGAAGAAATCAATATTGTAGAAGGGAGTCAACATTAAAGAAGAATTTGATTGTTACCAAGTTTTCTCAGCAGGTGCAGAATGGAAGCAGCAGAGTTTCTTAGAATCCTTACATACTAGATAGAACAACCTTTTCCCGCTTGATCCTCGAACTGTTGTGGATTCTGAACTCTTGACCAGTATGCCCTCCTCATCTGTTTATATTAATAACAGTCCTGACAGCATAAAAGACCTGCTTTCACCTTGAGTTCTAGCTTATCTCCTTGCTTCTTTCTGAATAACGACATGCAGAAAGTTCATCTGATCATATTCTCCCCATTTGTTTCACAGTTTTCAGATTTTTTCCCTGAGTCAGAGATTTACCCTTGTCAGCCAAGGTGGCTGTGATCAATGGGAGCTGAGCATCTTTTGACTCTCTGTACATAATGAGGAAAGGCTGACAATCCATTTCCTGCCTCTCCAAGAAAAAGGATATGTGGTTAAGCTCATCCTACCAACTTCTCTCCCGCTGTGCTTCATCTGATGAGCTTAGAGAAAGGCAGAGTTCGATGGATGACTTTCTATCACCCTACCCTAGCCACACTTGGCCTTAGAAATACAAGAGTGCCATCCAAGCTTCATAGGACAGGCAATATGTGTTAATTGTCATCTGCTAAGTCTGGGCAGTCTGCTAGATTATTTTTTTAAAAAAAATCTTTGTTGGGTTTAAATTAGATTAAATTGACAAGAGGTAGTATGTCTAAAAAAACACAATTGGTGTTGGATTTTTTGGCATCTGCAGAACACTGCTGGCTCATACTGGTTGTCCACTAGGACACCCAGATCCCTGTCACAGTTACTGAAAAGATCCAAAGTTATATATTTGTGTGTTTCACAACTAACAATAAGCCACAAATGATACTTTTCAAACTAGATCTACCCAAGATACTTAATTGAAAACTGGGTCAAATAGTTTGTGGTTTAGTTTATTGTGGGAACCCAGCTTTGAGGGGAACCAGGCTATGATGTTATGCCGTAATACAGTTGGTTGGTTAATAAATAAATAGCATATAATCCAATCACAGCAACTGTGTTTTTGTGAGTTGTTTGCACTCAGTTGTTGAAAGAAAAATCTTAATCAGGGTCCAGTCCAAGTGGGGAATAAAATGGATACTGCTTTAGAAAGAAGGTTGGAGTTTATTGAAGAGCAAAGCTAGACTGAAGTGTGGCTTTGGAGCAGCTGACCACATGCTGCTGGGAGTTGTGGGTTGTTATACCTTCTGGGGCTCTTGAGGTTGTTTCCTGTTCCTGTTTGAGGCTTTGTATTTTCTGTGTCATGTACTTTGGCCTGAGTCTGAGTGTGCGCTTTTGGTATCAGTGTTGTGATTCAGGGTCAGCCTGTGGGTTTGGCAGTTGGGTCGGACGATTCAGAGGAGGAGAAGGGGGGTGTTGGAGAGCCTCCAGAGGATAGCCCTGAGACTCCGCAGAGCCCTCAGCCAGGCCCCTCCCATCTGGTTACGACGCAGACCCAGCTGTGTGAGCCTGACAGCGTGGATGAAGATGACTCACAGCTGGCCCTGTTCAAGGACGCCCGACGCAGGAGGCAGTCAATTAGGAGTAAACAGAGGAAGGCAATGGGGCACCTCGGAAGGAGGCAGAGAGAAGCCACGCCTTGAACTGTTTAAAAGGGGAATGTGTGGGAGGGCTGGTTTGCTGAAGGCAACCGTTTGAATAGCTCCTGTTTCATGGTTTGTGTTTCTGTTTGCTCTGTTTGCTCTGTTTTATCTCAATAAATTTGGCAGACTTAGTTCCAGCCTCTTGCCATTTTGTAAAGGGGTTGTCCCTGCCTTTTCTGCAGGGCCGGTAGTAGGCTGGTACAGAACAATCAGTGGGTTAATCCTACTATGTCCCCAAAAGTCATGTCTTTTAGAGTTTGGGTAGATTTTAGGGGTCTTCATCTTTCTAATCTCATCAGCTTCCTGGCTCCAACCTTACTGAATGGATTATTACATCTGCATTTCTAAAAGCTGGTTTCTGCTGAGTTTTCTGGCTGAGGGGAAGGCGAAGTACCTGCCTTTTAAAAGATCTTCTCCATTATTCCTTTGGAGAAATATATTCTGCTTTTTTAATATTTCCTTCTCTGGGGGTGGGCTGGCTTCCCACACAGTCATTTTGCCTTGAAGCAGAACAAGGATTAGAAATAGAATGTAGGAAGTGAGGGGTCCTTGGTACTTTGATGATGTTATCTAGTTTGGTAATGAAATGTCTGCAAGAAAACAACCAAGCTCAGAGAGCACCAAGGGTCCCTCATTTCAACCTTGAGCTACAAATATTCTCCTCTGTAAATGTAAGAAGTCATAGTATTTTTCAAAAAATAGCAGCCATCCCGAGGATCACAAAATGGCAACCATGGTGGTTTCTACAAATTGTTTGTTTCTAGTCAGCAAAAGTGGCAGTGGAACAGAGATTATCACCACCATTTTCTTTAGCCTTCAGAGTGCTCTGAACCTTTACAGTTCATTACTGTTGGGTTTCTTTTTTTTATTGAAAATTTTTACAGTACATTTTAAGCATATACTCCTTCCCTCCCCCTCCCCCCCACATCCCCTCCCTCCCCCCCTCCCCCCCCCCCCGACTTCCCAGAGCTGAATACAGGGTATTGCTTCAAACAAACTTAAGCTAAAATATGCTAACCAACTATAAATACACTTTAAATCCTATTGCACTTTAACTCCCCTTAAACATAAGTAAGTAATAATACATCTTACAATTCTAATATTCATTCATATGCTAAATAAAAAATTTTAGTCTCATATTTATTCTGAATATAATCGATCCATTTTCTCCATTCTGAAATATATCTGTTGCGATTGTTCTTTCAAATATGCTGAAATTTTTGCCTTCTGCCAAGTTTGAAACTTTTAAAGTCCACTCTTCTATAGTAGGCAGTTCCTCCTTCTTCCAATATTGCGAAACCAAAAGTCTTGCTGCCATTATTAAATTCAACATCAATTTAGTTTCTATAACAGTACAATCTGTAATAATACCCAACAGAAATAACTGTGGCAAAAACCTTATCTTTTTCTTAAATATCTTCTGCATATTCCACCAAATTTTAATCCAAAAAGCTTTAACTTTTTTACAAGTCCACCACATATGGTAATACGTTGCGTCCTCACAACCACACCTCCAACATTTAGGCTGATAATTTGGATACATACGTGCTAATTTTTTAGGATCTAAGTGCCATCTATAAAACATTTTATAAAAATTCTCTCTTAAATTTTGTGCCTGAGTAAATTTTACGTTTCTGACCCAAATTTTTTCCCAAACATCCATCGTTATTGGCTCTTGAATATTCTGGGCCCATTTTATCATACAATCTTTAACATTCCGTTTCTGAATCTATTTCTATCAATGCATTATATATCCTTCTTATATGTGCTTGACTTTGATCTCTGATTTGTTTTACCAGATTTTCATCTATTGTTGAAATGCCAATTTTCTGATCTTCTTTCCATCTAGCTTGTATCTGGCCATACTGAAATGAAGTTTGTATTATTTTCCCTTCTTTTAAAATGTTAAATGGCTTTAATTGCCATACATTCCTTTCCAGTCTGAGAATATCTTTATATGTAGTCACATCATGTTTAAATCCTGGACTTATATTTTCTATTGCATGCTTAGGTATTGCCCAAATTGTTATTTTATAATTTAACTTGTATCGGTATTTTTTCCAAACTCGCAACAGGGCATGCCTTAATATATGTGTCTTAAAGATATTATCCACCTTTTTATCATACAATAAGTATGCATGCCAACCATACAATAAATCACATCCCTCAATATTCAATAATCTTCCTTCTGTTAAATTAAACCAATTACTAATTGACGATAAAGCCGCAGCCTCATAATATAATTTAAAGTTGGGCATTTTAAGACCACCTCTTTCACGTATAGGGTTTCTTTTCTTTTCAGGCTATAGTAGTATATTACTAACAAAATCCTGGTCTACAGTACTTCACCAATTTATATTCCAAGAGTTATGCAGTCCCCAGGGGCTATATTATTAATGAACAAAATGTTAGAAGCCAGTGCTGTATATTGCAGCCTGCCAGTTTCCCATTCATTTTAATTAAAAACATCTACATAAATAATAAAATAGTCAGAAGGGGCAAGGGAGCTGGCAAACAGAGAAGGCAGCCTCCTTGAGAAAACTGCATAGTCATCTCATCTCCAATTTGGTATATTCTATCAGGGTATGGTCCTGCTGAAAAACAAGAGATCAAGCTAAGATTTGCATCTCCACAATAAACTGATTTTTCTACCCACTCTAAGATCAAGAACTTCACCACCAAGAAACATTAGCAGGCATCTTATAAGCATTCCTTACTCAGCAGCAGGCAAGGTTCCTTATTTAGAGCCAAGATTAACTGGATCAGATACAGATTACAAACAATTCTGACGGGTTAATAATATCCTGAGCTTTGAAAGAGACGCCTTGATTCAGATAAAGAGTAGGACTACCATAAGCCCAGTTATGATAGGCTTATTTGGACCATACTGTGCAAATCTGCAAGAATGAGAATTTGGCTAGAAATTGTATATCAGACTAGATACCAGGAAACTGTGAGTTCTAGTTCCATTTTAAGCATAAAAGCCAGCTGGGTGATTTTGGGGCAGTCACTCCTCAGCCAAAACCCTCCTCACAGGATTGTTCTTTGGGGAAAATAGGAGGAGGAAGGAGTATTAAGTATGTTTGCTGCCTTGAATTATTTATTTAAAAAAATAAGGTAGTATAAATAAATAAATTTATTCACTGGCACAGGGTAGAGCATTCTCACATCTTTGTCTCCTTTTTTCATTCATCCCTTGTTCCAGGCTGCAATGTGCAAATGAAAATCAGATGTTATAGCTGTAAAACTCTAATGAAGCACAAAGGTAACGTCATCTTAGTTTGCTCTTAACTATTTTAAGAAATGCAGTTAAGTGCCTCATTGAAATATATGAAATGAAGTCAACAAAAAATGAATTTTTAAATGCCCCCTTCTTTAAATAATTGAAAAGTAGAAGGTTTACAGAATATTCTTGGGTGTGTCAGGGCCTTCATGGAAAGCAGAAAAATAAAATAAGGTAATTCTCTGGCACCATCTCTTGGACTCTACGGGAACTGATTCAAAACTTTAATGCAGATAATTACATTGTTCTGTCAAGTGTAGCTGGAACTGGATGATCATTAGAATTGCATATAACATTAAAAATATTCTAATTGCACTTCTGGAATGCTCAATTCTGACATTCGTAATTGAACGCAGTATGGAAATTAAGGCAATTCCTTTTATAAAAGATACAAATTGCTCGTGCAGCTGCATTCTCAATTCTGCATTGCTTTGGTTGCTCTAAAAGTAATAAATAATATAAAATAATAAATAATAAATAATATAAATAAATAATATAAATCTAAATAATAAATAAAGTAGCATTTTTTCAAACTTAAAAACTTTAAGATTTGTGGACTTCAACTCCCAGAATTCCCCAGCCAGCATGTTGGTTGGAGAATTCTGGGAGATAATGTCCATAGATCTTAAAACTGCCAAGGTTGAATATTCTACTGCTAAAAAGGTACAGAGAAGGCTGATCAAAATTATCAATGAATTTGAGATGCATTTAGACTTAATGGTTTGAGCTTCTTGTGTTAGAGAAGACAAAAGAATGATGAGTTTAATAATGTCACAGCACAAGGATGGAACTCCCCCTCTGTTTATAGTGCAGGGACTTTGTCATCCAGTGACACTGATAGATAATAGATTGAGAAAAAATATTTCAACAAGAACGTAATTAGTTGACTTCACTGTCCCAAAATGCAATGATCGTCACTAACTTAAATCACTTTGAGGAAGTGTAAGGGCACTGAGGGAGTTCTCCATCAATTACTGTGTATAAAGGCAGCTAGAGTTCCCATGTTGTAGAGAAGTACAGAGATGGCAGAGGCAGACTGCTAGCAAAGGGTGAGCTCAGTCTGCAAAAACAAGACAGTATGAGAAAGAAACTTAGTGATCCGGTTGAGACTCCCTCTGATATAAGAAAGAAGGAAGGGGAAAGGCTTCTAAGATTTCAAAATTCTGTTATTATTATTTATTAGATAACCCTGATCCCTTGGGTCATCGTTTCAGAGATGTTTCCCTACCAGATTCCTAAGTGCCTTCAACAATGACAGAATTTCTAATGTACTGTCTTCACTGAAATGTTGGGATACATTCAGAGATGTATCTGCCTTGAAAATAGCCCATGTTGATCTATTACAGCACAAACATCAGCACAGGAAATGTTTTGTAGCATTTTGTATTGTGTCATAAACTGTTTTATGATCATGTTTTTGCCATAAAATGTTTTATTAAATTTGCCAATTTTCATTTCCATAGGATGGAAATGGGCCCCAGATATTGGATAGATTCTGTAAGTTAGCTCATTTGTGGTACTTTGGTTCAAAATGTCTGTGAAGATTCTCAATCAATTAGGTCAGGGATGTCAATCTGGCAGCCTGAAGGCCAAATGCGTCACACACAGGCCACGCCCACCCCATCTCCACAAAGCAAAAAAGTTGTGATACATCATGTGACATGATCAAGTCTGATACCTGCAATCTAGGTTATGGTTGACCTAAAAATACTTTTCTTTTTAAAAGAAAGACAATTGGACTTTTCACAGATCTAAGGCATCATCTTTCGCTTCTCATCCAAGAACTGAAGAACCTTCTTGATGAGAAGAGAAACATTTTCAATGAAAATACCAAGAAAGTCCAGTTGCCTTTTGAAAAAAGCTGCTTTGGGACTTGGTTGAAAATGTTTTGCTCTATATTGCTATCAAAGAGAGCTGATGTACAGTAGTTCCCATCTTCAAAAAAGGGGAAAAATAGATCCTGGAAACTACAGACCTATCAGCCTGACCTCAATACCTGGGAAGATTCTGAAAAAGATAAACAACAAATCAGTGAATACCTTGATGCAAACAAAGTCATCACTAAAAGCCGACATGGGTTTGTCAAAAACAGATCATGCCAGACAAATCTTATTGCATTCTTTGACCAAGTGACAAAATTAGTGGAGCAGAGGAATGCTGTAGATATAATTTACCTGGACTTCACTAAGACATTTGATAAAGTAGATCACAACCTACTACTTGATAAGATAGAAAAATGTGGGTTAGACAGCATCACCACCAGATGGATTCGTAGCTGGCTGATAGGCCGTACTCAGCGTGTGGTCCTCAATGGAACTGCATCTACATGGAAGGAAGTGTGTAGTGGGGTGCCCCAGGGCTCTGTTTTGGGCCCAGTGCTCTTCAGCATCTTCATCAACGATTTGGATGAGGGGATAGATGGGGAATTCATCAAATTTGCAGATGACACCAAGCTGGCAGGAATAGCCAACACTCCAGAAGATAGGCTTAAGATACAGGAGGATCTGGACAGACTCGAACACTGGGCACTATCTAACAAAATGAAATTCAATTGTGAAAAAAGTAAGGTTCTACATTTAGGCAGGAAAAATCAAATGCACAGGTATAGTATAGGTGGTACCTTGCTCAATAGTAGTAACTGTGAGAGAGATCTCGGAGTCCTAGTGGACAATCACTTCAATATAAGCCAAGCAGTGTGCTGCAGCTGCCAAAAAATCCAACACAGTGCTAGGCTGCATTAACAGGGATAGAATCAAGATCACGTGAAGTACTAATACCACTTTACAATGCCTTGGTAAGGCCACACCTGTAATACTGCGTCCAGTTTTGGTCATCACGATGTAAAAAAGATGTCGAGACTCTAGAAAGGGTACAGAGAAGAGCAACAAAGATGATTGGGGGACTGGAGGCTAAAACATATAGGGAGCGGTTGCTGGAATTGGGTATGTGTAGTTTAACGAAGAGAAGGACAAGGGCGGACATGATAGCAGTGTTCCAATATCTCAGGGGCTGCCACAAAGAAGAGGGAGCCAAGCTATTCTCCAAAGCACCTTAAAGCAGGGCAAGAAGGAACGGATGGAAAGTAGACAAGGAGAGAAGCAACCTAGAACTAAGGAGAAACTTCCTGACAGTTAGAACAACTAACCATTGGAACAACCTGCCTCCAGAAGTGGTGAATGCTCCAACACTGGAAGTTTTTAAGAAGAGACTGGACAGCCATTTATCTGAAATGGTATAGGGTTTCCTGCCTGAGCAGGGGGTTGGACTAGATGACCTCCAAGGTCCCTTCCAACTACTTCTTCTTCTTCTTCTTCTTCTTCTTATTATTATTATTATTATTATTATTATTATTATTATTATTATTATTATTATTATTATTATTATTATTAAATATGGAGAGCAGAATGGAAGGAAAACAGGGCAAGTTGTGCCCTTCACCATCAACATGGTGGTTGTTGGGAAGATGCTACACAAGATAAAATGTTACACCATTATACTGACTTCACAGATGCAACTAAGTCCCTAGCTTGGAATCAGACTTTATTAAATCAGTTTACTATTTACTAAATAAATTTACTAAGCTAAAGCAAAACCTTTTCACATGTAACTGCCTATTTCCTGGAGGAAATATAGTTATGGATATTTAATATTAGATGTAATAATTTTACTTTGCTAGACAGCAATTATTTAATTTAATTTGGTTGTTAGATGTTGAGCTGAATAGGTGTACAGGGAGGTGATCATCTAGGTTCAAGATGCACTTATGGTTAACAGCCACCGCAAGGAACACTTTTCAGTTTAGAAAACCTGTCACTGGGCACAGAATTCAGCCAACTTACTTTAGTTTTTAAACAAAAATGATCAAATCCTTATGGATGCAAATGTATTCTAGAGTTGTTGTTCATGATTGTGTTGATACAGCACACTTAGTTCAATAGTGACAGAAGATTGCAAATTATTCCTTTTCCCCGTCACTGGGGAATTTAAATAACAATTTATATGTACTTCTTAAACAAAGCCTACATATCTATATTATTTAAGTGGAAACCAAAGTATCAGTGTGTATACAAGTTAATATTCAGCCCTCTGGCTCACGGTCTGAACCTTGGAAATTGTCTTTAGCCATCTCTAATTTTATATATACTGAGCTTAAGTATTACAAACTCTGTTCAACTGTAATAATAACTACGGTATATTGCTTTAATATTTTTAATACTTATCTTTTGGAATTTGAAGGGAAAAAAGTGAATGTGCATTATCAGTGTAGCCTTTGATAGTACCATATGATTTATTTTTCAGGGCAAAAGTTCCCCAGAACTGCAACATCAATGTTTTGATCTACTAAATCAAAGGGGCAGCTGAGAAAAGCAGCCTGAACTCAACTGCAGGAGAGAAAAATATCATCCCTTACAAAATACAGGTGAAGGCTGAGGTAGGTCACCCAACAAGTTATTAAGTAGTGTAATTGAGTGGTTTAAGGTTGCAGAGATCTTAGTTGAAGCTGTGAAAAATATCTACATCTTGTTGCAACAATACCTGCATAAGGGCACTTGAAGGCCTGGTTTAAGCAATATGTATTATTTCTAAAAGGGATGCGGTGGCTCAGTGGGTTAGGACGCTGAGCTTGTCGATCAGAAGGTTGGCAGTTTGGCGGGTCGAATCCCGAGTGCCGCATAACAGAGTGAGCACCTGTTACTCGTCCCAGCTTCTGCCAACCTAGCAGTTCGAAAGCACGTAAAAATGCAAGTAGAAAAATAGGGACCACTACGGTGGGAAGGTAACAGCGTTCCATGCGCCTTTGGCGTCTAGTCATGCCGGCCACATGACCACGGAGACGTCCTCGGACAAGCGCTGGCTCTTCGGCTTTGAAACGGAGATGAGCACCGGCCCCTAGAGTCGGAAACGACTAGCACGCATGTGCGGGGGGAACCTTTACCTTTACTATTTCTATAAACACTAAAATATAAAGTTATAAGTATCAGTATGTTGAGATATGAGTATTTGTGGCAATGGTAGCTATGTCATATTAAGCAGAATCCCCCTTTTCTGGTACGTGTGCAACGTAATCATTTACATTAGCTGGTAGAGTCACTATTTTCTTTCTCTCTCAACTTTTACCATTCCCTCAAACTGTAATACATTACCGAGAGGCAAGAGAGAAAGGATTCTCAGTAGAATGTAAACAAAGCCAAGGAATCTGTGGGACCGTCACAGGACCTGCATTGATGTCATTTCTAAATGGGGTTCCCTTGAATTAATCCTAATGGCCCAGGGACAGACTGCAAGGAGATCCAATCCTGGGGGGAAAATTAATCTTTCCTAACTCCTGCACCAGAGTAAATAATTTTATCAAATGTTACTTCAATTGTGGTTCAATAGGAACATTTCGGTAGGAAATTCAGGATTGTAATCATAAATTTTTCCAAGATCTGAATCTTAGGATTCCAGTACAGATTGATTACAATAAGCTGAGAGTAATGAGATGCACTGGGTCCTCAACTATTCATTCTCAACTTTGTGACATGTTTCCTTACAGCCACATGCGCATTTTCCTATAACCTGGAATTATCTAGGCAACAGCCTACAAACAACACATGCGTTAGCTAATTTTATCTGAATGGTCATCTGTCTGAGTCCCTTCCCTCCAATTTCTGCCAGGCACTTCAAGTTAGCCATAATTCAGAGACATACACAAAAATTATAACCAAAACATAAAATACTCAGGGAATACCCTGGAAAAAAATAAGATTTTTTTTTAATTGAAGAACAGAATTCCAATTGACAAATTAGAGGGCAAGTCAATTACAGGCCTTCAGGCAAAAATTATTACTTTTGCCTCCAGCCTTTAAAGTGACATGATGCACCTTAAATAAATTAAGGGGACAGCAGTTCTCTTTCGTCATTGATGCTTCACTTCATGCTCTTGGCAAAATCTTCACCTTTCTTGATAGAAGCTTTCAGCTCTGCAATAGCCCCAGCTACCATCTTCTCTTCAAAAGGAGTGATCTTGCCAATACCTAAGTTTTTCTCAATGCCATTTTTCTGAAGCAGGGGAAGAAAGATAGAAAATTAGCACACTGTAGTAAGACATTAACAAGCACAATTTTTCACTGGAAAATCATTAGCTCCTTTAAATCATAAGATAGACACAGATGGGCTATTTCCAAGTTTCAAAAGGGGTCAAATAAGCTGAGCCATATTTAAGAGAAAGCTCTTGATAAAAATTAGTGTTCATGATGCACATTAGTAGCCTAGAAATGAACTGCTGTTAAGTAATTCTCTAGCCTGAGCTGTCCCACTAGTACTACTATTTTACTAGATTCTTACACTATCAAGTGGCTAATTGTCCACTGTGTACATTTGCCCACTGGATAACTGCCTCAGAGCTAATATAGCTCCAATTCATCATGTACTTACCCTACATAGGTTACCAATTAGAGTGCTGGTTTCAATATAATAGTGCTAACACGGACTTTGGAAGCTTGATTAGCCAAGGGCCTGACTGACAGAAAACTACCTCTGCACATCAAAGGACCTACTTTTAAAGGTCATCATTTCAAGCATTACCAAGATCATTTGTTACTGGCCATTGTTCCAGGACTTTAGTCTTAACTTAGGGCTTGTTATCTTAAATCCAATCAGTCACAGTTAAATAACCCGAGTCTACTTCAGCAGAAACAAAGAGTTCACTTTTTTCAAGCATATTACAGACACCATTAATACATGTACTACTCATAGTAAATTTACAGACTGGTATTCTAATGACTGTTTTACCCATTAGATAATCCCTACGTCCCACCAATAGTATACATACTAGTTGAAATCCACAGATCTAAGGCATCATCTCTCCTGTTCAAATTTGTACAAGATCTAACATGGTCAGAAGCTCAACTTCCTGTCACACAGGAAGGCTTCCTCCTACACTGATCTCAGGTTATCAAACTTGCTATTTTGGAACTACTGACAGTCCCAACTCTCTGCATTTCTCTTTTTTGACAGGCTTTTAAGTGTTCATTTGTTTTAGTATCAATTTTAAGGTATTTTTGCTAACTATTCTGAGTACACTTCGGAGCAGGAAAGCAGGGTAGAAATTAAATAAACACTTTTGGGGTGTCTTTTAAAACAAATGCAAATAACAATTATCAGGCAAGGACAGCTCTGCAGCAGCCCATACTATGAAAATCTATTTCTGCAGAATAGGAACAGGCATGTTTCCCGTGTTATTTAATGTTACCTATTTAAACATTCTGGCATAATCTATTTTTTGATTAATATTACTATATGTACTTGTCTTGCTTTTTTGCTACTTATTTGAGTGCTGATTTGCAGCTAAAACTGCTTTCATTAATTATGTACCACTGGGAGTTTTTTTTCCCCTAAAACATAAAGTGGTTAACAATTACATCACTAGAAGACAATCATACATAAAGCAAATTAAATTAAGAGCTGCCCAGATTATGTACCCCAAGGAGCAGAGGTGTTGAAAAGTATGAACATTCTGTTTCTTCTGATCGAACGAAGGCGCATTCAATGACCCCTTCTTTGCCATTCACAGCATCTAGGACTGAGAAGACAAACCGGGCACCAGCATAGGCCATAGACAATGTAGCTGATCCTGTTGGAATAAAAGTGGACAATTCAAAGATAAAGAAACGCTTCTGTGGAGTTTCCCATAGCTTTTCCCAATATAAATCTAGTAGTGAAATACATTTAGATGGTATAATACTCTCATTAGTTTGCCTAAGAGCCAAGGTAGACCATTCAAGAGTGGTCCAGCCCTGACTTGAACCCTACTGAACTTCTCTGCAGGGACCTGAAAATGGCTGTCCACCGACAGTCACCATCCAGCTTAATGAGCTTGAGATGATTTGCAAGGCAGAATAGCAGAAAATTCCCCCAATCCAGGTGTACAAAGCTTGTCATGGCATATCCCAAAAGACTTAAGGCTCTAATTGCTGCCAAAGATGCTTCAATGAAGTACTGAGTAAAGGGTATGAATACTTATGCTAATGTGATATTTCAGTTTTTTCTTTTTAATCAATTTACAGACATTTCTAAAATTCTATTTTCACTTTGTCATTATGGGGTACTGAGTGTAGATTAATGAGAAAAAAATAAATTTCAACAACTACAGAATCAGGCTGCAGCACAACAAAATTGACAAAAGTGACGGGGGTCTGAATACTTTCTGAATTCACTGTATATTATGACGACAATGAGGCTGATCCATCTTAGAGAACTGTTTAGGAAAGGATGGAGCCAAAAAGTTATCTCTCAGCCAAGATGACAAACACAATTTTGTTGGCCAATCCCCCTCTACAAAAAAAAATTCAACAACAAATAAACAAGCAAAAAACAATCCATTGTGTTGAAAACTCAAGTAGTTCTCTAAAACATGGGCATGGGAAAAATGCAGCCAGGGTAAAACCACAACCACAACTCACCTCTACCACAAACAATCCAGATAGAGGAAAAATATTCCACAAACTAACCTGCGCCTGCTTTTGCTTTGACAACTTCAGTTCCAGCTTCCTGAATCCTTTCAACGAGGGTCACCAACTGATTTTCAGGAAAATCCACTTTTGGTGTGCACTGCAACAGGGAAGCAACACAGGATTTAATCTCATCTCTATCACACTCTTATATTATTGGGTTTGGAACTTTCAACAACAGAATTGAAGCTTCTTTCTCCATCCCTTAGTGACATATCAATTAAGAATCAGATCTGCATTAGCTGCATTAGACCCAGCCTTCAAGACAACATTCATATGTGTGTTCCAAGAGCAGTGGATTCTGTCAGGAAAAGGAACGCGGAGCCCAAATCTTCTACTCCACCATTTCTCAACTATTCTCCCTCAACTTTCCAGAAGAAAGCAGCTGACAGATTCATTCTAAATGAAAACAACTTGGAAGCTGATCATTGATGCAGAGACCTGGGGGAAGGGATTCAATATTTAGTTTTTTTCCAAAAAAGAGAAGTATTCCATAAAATAAGAAGGCATACTCATGACTGCCTGTACTGTTAGATTCTGGACCAGATGAACCTTCCAGTAGTTCTTCAAGAGCAACCCCATGTACGGCACAAAGAAATAGTCTAGCCCTGAGGTAATCGAGGCAAGTGACTGAAGAGGTATCCGATCTAGGAAAGGCTATAACTGACACATCATCTGAGCCACAGATGCCATCTGCTCATTCAGCAGGAGCTATGACTCCAGAAGGACCCCAAATTGTGCATCCTCCTTGAATGGTGAAGTACAAATCCATTCAAGCTCAAAGCTGGAATAGCTCAGACCTGGGCGGTCCAATCAATCACAGCCACTCAATTTTGGTAAGATTGAGCCAGAAATGGTTCCTCCCTGTCCAGACCTGGTCGGTTTCCAGGCACTGGGATAGAACCTTGACAGCTTCAGTTGGCTGGCCCAGAGTTGAAAATATAATTATACTTCAAACCTTAAAATTAGGCTACTTTCATAGGTTTGAACACAGAGCTGCATTTGACAAGTGGTTGAAAGCAGAGATCGGTTTCTTTCCAAATTCTTTTCATGGGTCATACCGTTCTATATAGTGATATGAATTTTGAATTTTAGCCAAAACTACTCAGAGAAATGAAATTTTATCACACACCTGTGAGATTAGTGGGATGATGGTTTTCCCTGCATGGCCACCGATCACAGGAACATTGACACGAGCTGGATCCAAGCCCTGTGAAAATGGCAACTTTCAGCATATATTTAGAACTCAGTTTTGCAACAAGATGGGTGAATTATGTGCTTAATTCAACAGTAAAACCTCCCACTCCTCACAAAACAGAAAAATTTGGAAAATGAAATATGTGAGAACGAGATATAGTTTATAAATCTTCCTTTTACTTTATTGTCAGAGAAACTAGAGCTCAAACACTTATAACTGTTTAGATTCTCAGTTGCAACTGTGTTCTGACCTGGATTTTTTCTCAATTTAAAAACATACAGCTTGTTACCTCGAGGGCCATACCAGGGCTTTGCACGTCATGCCGAGAGATGCACTTCACTTAAGCCAGGAGGTTTAATGGTAAAATTGAAACGTTAACCCTTTTTTTCATTGTAAACTTCAATATTCCCAAACTCAGCAAAAATAGCTAACGTTTTTGGTCCCATTGACTCTGAGGAGCTTTAGGAACACAAATAGAATACTGGTGGGGCTCCTGAAGATCAAGATGATGCTTCTTGCACCTCTGCTCTGAATTACTGGAAAACATGGACAGGCTGCAATGATATGCAAAGAAAGAAGTACACATTTGCAAACTGCTTAAGATATTTTAGAGGTATTCTAGCCATGAGCTATGAACTCCTGTTTCATAGCTGGGCATCTCTGCAACAAGTTACCAATGTGGTTGGTCCAAATGTGGTTAGAGAACAAAGGTTCTTTGGCCGTTTCCTCTTTACATCCTGACAGCAGACTAATAATGCAGACTAATTCTGGAAATGATTGTCATGCAGCCAAACCAAAAGGAGTAAATCAGAACCATGTCATGGGAAGCCTATTTATGATCCTAGCAAACCTAATGCCAAGGTGAGAAGACAACATAGTGTTCTGCACAAACGAACAGATGTGGTTTACAGTTGACCAGGTACCAGTTCTTCGCAGCTTGGCTTTTGAGAGGACAAGTTTTCTACTGCTCACTAAGACTTTTTAGTTTTCAAGAAAGATCCCAGAGGAACAGCCTCCTTCACAATTTGTTAGTCAGGGAATAACATCAGTGCTGTAGAAACTGAAAGATTAAGCTTGTATCAGAGATCAGCAATAATTTTAGATGGCATCCACTACCTGAAAAGATTCCTGACCTATATCATTCCATTACGAGGTGGGATCTTGAACACTGACCTACCAATGCCAAACTGGCAAGGTATTTATCACCCATTCACAGGGTGGAATACTAAGGTATAAACAAGTTATGTCCTTGACTTGCTGAATCTGCTAGCATTTGTGTTTTATCAGCATGGTAAGATTTAATCCCTTATTGAAGCTACAGGGACAAACTTTTGTGCATAATCAATAACCCCTCAAGATCAAGGAATAAAAAGTGGTTTATTCTTTGCCTTAGCTCACATGCAAGTTTGGTCTAATGGTTAAGGCACCAGGCTAGAAACCAGAAGATTCTGAGTTCTACTCCTACATTCAGCATGAAAGACAAGCAGGTGATTTGGGGCCAGTTGCTCTCTCTCAGCCTAACACACCTCACAGGGTGGTTGATCACATTCCTTGACCATGCCTGTTTGGTCTACCAATCAATGGGAAAATATACAAAGAAACTTAGTAATGAGAGGAAATTTACTATAGTCTCACAATTGATATATGCCTAGGCTGCTCTGGATAATTCCTGATTCCTCTAGAGCAGATCTGGAAGATCACATCAAAATGTAATAATTGGTTCCCAAATTGTTAATAGTCTCCTAAATCTTTATGTAAGCAGCCAGCTGCAAGCTATTCCATTACAGCAGACATGTCAAACTCATGACATCACGTGATGTCACACGACATATCAGAGCTTTTTCACAATTGCCAGCAATGGGGTGGGCGCGGTTTCTTCATGACGCGTCCGGCCCACAGGCTGGCAATTTGACACCCCTGCATTATAGTATCAGTGAAGACCCATCTCCTTACCTCATCATAGCAAGTCAATTAGAAAATTTGTGCCCTATTATAAACTGGGATAAATTAGCTCTAAAGGAAAAAAAGCTCAGTTTCCATTTTTCAATTTTATTTTAGCTACAGAATGCTGTAATAGTCATGCTTAGAAAAATAAATTTTGTTGAAGTTGACAGGAGGATAGAAAGAAGAATCCATTTCAACAGAAAATGCTTTGCTGCAAAAATGCAACCTGACTCTACTAACATACCTTCAATTCAGCTACAAAAGTATTTGCTCTCACAATGTCCAGAGTTGTGACACCAAAAATTCTGTTAGGATTATATACACCATGTTTTTTAAAAATCTCAGAAGTAATTGGGATGGTGGAATTGACCTGAAAATGAAAGTAGTTTATTGCCTCAATTTTAAATAAAAAACAAAAGAATATATCTTAATTTTCTAATATTTTAAGTTTCCCTTGAAGCAGTTCTCACCCAAAATGTTTTAAAACAGATTTCCAAGTTTATATGTTTAATATTATCTTGAAGGTAAGATATTGAGTACATAAAACAATATGTAAAATCAGATCCATCTTTATTCAATTCCAACACTTTTCCCTTTAAAGTAGAAGCCACAAGAATAATATAAAGGAATAGATCCCCACCAACTGTTTCAGTAGCACAGTACAGGCATATGGAATTCCTTGCAAATATCCTAAGTAACAGTTCTACATAAACAGTTCTAACATTAGTTTCTGTTACCTCTCAACAGCCACTTCAATAATTAGCTGTTATCTCTTCTGTGGCAGGGAATTTAGTAGTCTGTGATTCTATTCTGAATCTGAATGAACATGGGGGTGATGAAAATCTATGTAAAAAGCTGTCTTGGAAACATGAGGAATCTATTTAATGCTCAGTAGGCCATTTGGTTTCCAACAGATATAGTAAAAACAGAGATGTGCTTAAAATGGCAGCAATGTGGCTGATTTTCCTTATGTGACTTATATGAAGCCATTGCAGCCAACCACAACATATTGCATTATATTTCTCAAAGAACATGGCTGGAAAGCGCTTACCGGATTTGCAATAATACAGATAAGGGCTTTAGGGCAGTGCTGGGCACAAGCACCTGCCAAGTTAGCAACGATGGTAGCATTTGTATTGAACAGGTCATCACGAGTCATCCCTGTATATTAGCATAAAGAATTTGTTAACAGTGTTATGCACGCCATCCAGATCATACTTGACAGATAGGTCAACATAATTTACTATCAGTGCCCCCACTCCCTATATCCTGCAGTGTACAGCAAGAATTGCTCCCCCCACCCAAATGTTGTTTCTTTTCTTTCAAGAATATCCTTCAAGATATTCTGGTATCCAACAGCCATCTGAATTGCATGGGCAAGAAACACTTTACAGCAGAGGTCCCCAACCTTCTGGGCACTGGGGACCGGTTCCGTGGAAAGAGGTCTTTCCATGGACCGGAGAGTGCGTGGTTTTGTGTGCTACCTGCATCTCGCAGATGGGGCTTTGCTTGTTTGTGCAGACCGGTTGCTGACATGCCGTGGCCCAATACTGGTCCACGGCCCGGGGGCTGGGGACCCCTGCTTTACAGGACTAATAAAAGATTTCTAACAAAATATCCCTTTGGAGGCAGCCAGAGTTTATACTCTTATACAGCAGAATAAGCCATCATTCTACTCATCTCCAAACTCAGATGAGTGTCAGTTCTAAGGCCAAGTGGAAGGTTAGAAATCTCCTTCATGAGTAGAAAAGAAGTCTCAGACTTTAGCTGACTTTATCCCAGATTTCGAAGGACTGGTAATCTCATTAGAATTTTTTTAGTATTTATCAATTTTGAAACTGCCCATCTCCCTCAAAGAGGAACTCTGGGTGGTGTACAAATAAATATTAAAATGTAAGAATAGCATATAAAATTTTAAAAGACAAGAATGATTTAAAAATACAATGTTAAAATATTTTTTTAATTAATTAAGAGGCAGGAGAGGGCTTTCAGAGTGCTAATCAGCCCCACGGCTCCTCTGTGAGCCCTACTTGGCAGCAGCAAATTGTTAAATGTATTTTAGGAGACCTGAAGTTGAGATCAAAAATTTCAAGAAGGATCAACCTGTTCACATTGCAAAAAAATGTGAACAGGTGCTCTCAAGAGTCACGTGGACCCAGTAAAAACACAGCAACAGAGCTTTGATCACTAATGGGCAAATATTCCAAGAAAAGTAAGGCTAATGCCTCCTAAAATGACTCTAGCCTACTTATAATCCTTATAGAGCTGTACTGCAGAAATGGGAAGTACTAATAATTCACAAGAAATAATTTAGTGCCAGCAATGGTGGATAAAGGAACAAAATAAAGGGAAGTCTGATACAAGATAGAAGACGGGAAATCTTTCAAATGGGTTAAACAGCGTTTTGAAGAACAAGGAAGGAATTGACAAAATACTGCAAACTTTAATTTATAGGACAGCGCACATTAGGATTTACTCTAATTTCACTGAATACTTTTACAGTGAGCAAATAAATTATTTCAGACATGTCAAACACAAGGCCCGGGGGCCGGATCCGGCCCGCGAAGTGGTTTCATGTGGCCCACGAAGCCATCCTGGAAAAAGTGAGGGAACGGCCCCCGCTGCCTTGGCCCTGGCCTAGAGACCCTTCTTCTGCCAGAGACCCCCAGATCTGTCCCACTCCAGCCCAGGCCCCCATAGGCACCCTTGATGCCAATGATGTAGAGCTGGCCACGCCCACCCAGTAGGTCATACGCACTCTAGCCACGCCCACCCAGTAGGCCATGCCCACCCTGGCCATACCCACCCGGCCCCCTGAGGGCAACCGCAATGCTATTGTGGCCCTCAATGAAATTGAGTTTGACACCCCTGAATTATTTGATCCCCTGCTGATTTTGCAAATTTTCCCACTGACAAGGAAATGATTAGTCTATAATTTTAATGGTAGGTTCATTTTAACAGTGAGAGACAGAATAACAACAACAAAAATCCAGGAAAATGCATTTTAAAAAAGTTATAAATTGATTTGTGTTTTAATGAGTGAAATAAGTATTTGATCCCCTATCAATCAGCAAGATTTCTGGCTCCCAGGAAGGGAGTGCTCCTAATCTCAGCTTGTTACCTGTATAAAAGACACCTGTCCACAGAAGCAATCAATCAATCAGATTCCAAACTCTCCACCACGGCCAAGACCAAAGAGCTGTCTAAGGATGTCGGGGACAAGATTGTAGACCTACACAAGGCTGGAATGGGCTACAAGACCATCGCCAAGCAGCTTGTTGAGAAGGTGACAACAGTTGGTGCGATTATTTGCAAATGGAAGAAACACAAAATTACTGCCAATTTCCCTTGGTCTGGGGTTCCATGCAAGATCTTAC